>NW_018479898.1:91723-102334 GCF_002113885.1 Mizuhopecten yessoensis | reverse complement strand
CTGTCACAATGATATCAATCCTACCGACTACTATCACCCTCCTGTTACAATGATATCAATCCTACCGACTACTATCACCCTCCTGTTACAAGATATCAATCCCGCGGGCTTTAATCAAATAAAACAATTGCAGATTATTTTATTATTTGCATGTTTTTGTATGTATTGATCAATATGTGCTTAACTTACATACCATGGTTGATATTAAGGAAGCAGATAGGACTTAAACGGGTAGATTTAATTTATCACATCTTCACGTCCTACTCGATAATTTTCAAAATCGGGTTCACTTGTCATATACATATGAATGTCAAATAAATGGGCTTTACATATGCATATATTCATTCCGATAGCTCTGAAAACACATGTTTTACATAGCAAACCGTGTGTCACAAACGTCAAATCTAAAACGAAATGACGTCAAAAGTATGTTTCACTATTGTGCGTCAACATCTGACGTTACGTCATTAATATTTTAATAATATGTTTAAAAGTACAAAATTATTGCAAAATAAAATAGCATCAGCAGCACAAGAACTACAGAATGGATATATTCAATATATGTTTTATATATGTTGCCCCGAGTCAACAATTCGATAAACGTTTCGCAAAATCGTAATATCTAAAATCTATTTTTCCCCACATCTAATTAAAATATTCAGCAGATGACCTTTGCTACTTATTTTATGAAAACGCAATCCATGGATTTTATCATTTCCGTAAGGTTTATCATTTAATCTGCACGGGGGTTTAAACATGAAACAGAAAATGGTTAACGTTACCTTTTTGACCTAAACGAATCCCTGTGCTCGTGGCAGTCTATTGTGTCACAGAGCATTTATAATAGTGACAGATCTCCTTGATGGAGTGCAATTGTCACTTTGAGAGATTTCTAGAGGTGGCAGTTAAAAACTTTTATTTTATGGTATTTTCGATAATAAAGTTATGATAAAACTATTTACAAAAAGGATGCATGAAGTTAGAATATATCCATAACTTAATAACAGAAGAATTAAAGTATGCTTAAAGTATACTCTTCGGTCGTGTCAAAATATACCCTGTGGTAGTATTATGTGTATATGAAATTAAATGTATGTATTCCTGAATTTAGACCACTCGGCCGCAAATACTGAACCGTCTTCCATTCAACAGTTACTATACACGTCCGTACTTCCTTTGAACAACAAGGGATCCACGAGGGCAGCAGTAGTGGATTTTCTCTGCTAGAAACTTTAATCATAGACTCATCCAGTTGTTTTATTGAATTGAACTGAATGCTGATATATGTGTAGGCGTGGTGTATGTGCTGCAGTACGTTTTCTATAAATTCTCCTTTTAAGTTTGTACTATAAACATATATAGGTTCTGGTGTTTGGACGTATTTGTGTTTTACGATCCAGATTCTACGTGAAGAAACATGGGGTTGTTTAAAAGAAACAAAGGAGAAGCTGTAGTGACGAAACCAGATGAAGGGAAAAAAGTACAGTTAAAACGACAAATTTCTCTTCTACATGGTGTTGCTATCATCGTTGGAATAATTATCGGATCTGGGATATTTGTTTCTCCAGTTGGAATTCTCCAACGCGTTGATTCTGTGGGTTTGTCGTTCGTGATGTGGATAGCATGTGGAATTTACAATACTTTATGCGCTATATGCTATGCAGAATTAGGGACAACATTTCCCCAATCAGGAGGGGAATATATATACATTAAAAGAGCATTCGGGGAGACAATGGGTTTCGTCTGTTTATGGATCAACTTTTTGTTAATATGTCCGGTTGGAATAGCGGCATCAGCCCTGATTTTTTCGCTGTACATTCTAAAACCGTTTTTCCCAAACTGCGATGGGGTACCAATGACGGGCCTTGCTCTACTTGCGGCAGTTATTATCAGTAAGTATACATCAGTAATAAATGTTAATTAAGCAAACTTGTATATCATATTAAAGAAGAAAAATCTTTGTGCAGCAATACAAACTGAGGACATGACCTCTTCCTCAAACCCCAATGGGGAGGAGGGGTGCAAATGAAGTTCTGGCATTGGTCACTCTTCTAGGGGAAATCCTGTACTGTTTTCACCATTGCTCCATGCACAGGTGCAGTTACTTATTTTTTTTCGCTATTTTTATTCTTATCCCATATAAATCGCTGCTAGCCTCTGTGCTTCATGCAGGTAAATTAATATTATAGGTGACTAAATCCAGTTCTGGTGTATCTGCTTAATGTGTGCATAGGATTACGTTGTAGCTAACCTCGAATTGAATCCATATATAAAATGCATATAAATGCCATGAAGGCTAATCTTTGTGCAGGTGTGATTTATTTTTATAGCAGTTCTTATCCAAGTTCCCCTTGGCATGGTCTTCAGGAGTCAAATCCATCTTTATTTCCAGCACGTAGTGTAACGGTTCAGATGCAGTACAAAGGGTATCTGATAGTTAAAAGTAGATATGAAATTAAAGCTGATATGATATTGATTAATACTAAATAGAATGGAATCTCTATATTAATCCAATGGTGCCAGCTAGCATCCAAACACTATATAAAAATGAAAATTAAAGAAATCATATAAAACTTAACCTCAAGAAATTAGACTCTTTCAAAGTTTCAAAAGATTGAAACAGCAAAAGGTCATACATCCTTGGCATTCAGCTTAATTAAAAGTTAAGTTCTCTGCATCCCTGGAATATTTCATGACAAAACTGAAGGCTGTGTGTATATGGGCTACCTTGCAGATGATGACTTAGACAGCTTGATGTACATGTCCATCAAAAGAATTGCATGGCACCATATAAAGGTAAAACAGTCTGGCTTTAAAGTCTGGCGTTGCTTCTTCGTTATTGTCAAAGTATCATCCTAGTGATTGGTCAGTTTTGAATGCCTGAAACCAATTAAATCAAATGGCTACCACCAAACACTGTTTTAAGTGGTAGCTATAGACCCTCATTCTGAAATGTTAATTGCCAAGTCCTTAGATATTTGGCTGAGACTCAATGCTCGGGTGGGTAGTATTGATAGGTGGATAACGGTAACCCTAACCTAGATTTGGTCCTACAGATCCTTAACGTGTACAAGTAATACACAAGCACAGTATATTGGAGTGTACGTGTACAAGTAATACACAAGTACAGTATATTGGAGTGTAAGTGTACAAGTAATACACAAGTACAGTATATTGGAGTGTAAGTGTACAAGTAATACACAAGTACAGTATATTGGAGTGTACGTGTACAAGTAATACACAAGTACAGTATATTGGAGTGTAAGTGTACAAGTAATACACAAGTACAGTATATTGGAGTGTAAGTGTACAAGTAATACACAAGCACAGTATATTGGAGTGTACGTGTACAAGTAATACACAAGTACAGTATATTGGAGTGTACGTGTACAAGTAATACACAAGTACAGTATATTGGAGTGTACGTGTACAAGTAATACACAAGTACAGTATATTGGAGTGTACATGTACAAGTAATACACAAGTACAGTATATTGGAGTGTACATGTACAAGTAATACACAAGTACAGTATATTGGAGTGTACATGTACAAGTAATACACAAGTACAGTATATTGGAGTGTACATGTACAAGTAATACACAAGTACAGTATATTGGAGTGTACATGTACAAGTAATACACAAGTACAGTATATTGGAGTGTACATGTACAAGTAATACACAAGTACAGTATATTGGAGTGTACATGTACAAGTAATACACAAGTACAGTATATTGGAGTGTACATGTACAAGTAATACACAAGTACAGTATATTGGAGTGTACATGTACAAGTAATACACAAGTACAGTATATTGGAGTGTACATGTACAAGTAATACACAAGTACAGTATATTGGAGTGTACATGTACAAGTAATACACAAGTACAGTATATTGGAGTGTACATGTACAAGTAATACACAAGTACAGTATATTGGAGTGTACATGTACAAGTAATACACAAGTACAGTATATTGGAGTGTACATGTACAAGTAATACACAAGTACAGTATATTGGAGTGTACATGTACAAGTAATACACAAGTACAGTATATTGGAGTGTACATGTACAAGTAATACACAAGTACAGTATATTGGAGTGTACATGTACAAGTAATACACAAGTACAGTATATTGGAGTGTACATGTACAAGTAATACACAAGTACAGTATATTGGAGTGTACATGTACAAGTAATACACAAGTACAGTATATTGGAGTGTACATGTACAAGTAATACACAAGTACAGTATATTGGAGTGTACATGTACAAGTAATACACAAGTACAGTATATTGGAGTGTACATGTACAAGTAATACACAAGTACAGTATATTGGAGTGTACATGTACAAGTAATACACAAGTACAGTATATTGGAGTGTACATGTACAAGTAATACACAAGTACAGTATATTGGAGTGTACATGTACAAGTAATACACAAGTACAGTATATTGGAGTGTACATGTACAAGTAATACACAAGTACAGTATATTGGAGTGTACAAGTAATACACAAGTACAGTATATTGGAGTGTAAGTGTACAAGTAATACACAAGTACAGTATATTGGAGTGTACAAGTAATACACAAGTACAGTATATTGAGTGTACGTGTACAAGTAATACACAAGTACAGTATATTGGAGTGTTCAAAAAATGTCCATACATAATTAACCCATACTTATACCATACTGTAAAAATAAGCTACAAAGTTGGGAGTGACCCAATGCTTTTTGGACAGTTCTGACACATATTTCTATCATACCCAGTATGAGTAACATAATTTATCACTTGCTTGGGACCCCATGCACGTTTAAAAAGGCAAGTGCACATTAATATTTACATGTAGTTCCTCTTTTGTGATCCTAGAAACTCACTCCATATATATCAAAATGAAGTATTCAGGAAACCAAAAGTGTCCTATTTTATATACACATGTAATGCCTGCCTATCATTATCAATTTGCGACTGTATATGTTGGACCAAAATACAAATAGGTGACACGTTGGTCTGATTACAGTGTACTAATTACATAAAAAAGAACAGGACATTAACATCCTATTTTTCATAAAATGTGTACAGTACACTGTACATAACCTTGTCAGTGCTTAGTGGTTGTTTAATTTCCTGACATGACTGTGCCGATCAAGTTACCAGGCAGTTTTAAAAACATATTTACAGAAACCCTAATTACGAAATGTAATTTTAAGACATGTCTTTGATATATTAAATCTAGTTGCTTCAGTTACATGTTAGGTATAAAATGTATAAAATTAGATACATGTAAAAACTCTGGGAATGACGTCAAGGATCGCAGTTCCATACTGATAACTGCCATTAATACAGTCGATAATTGATATCAAGAAAATTTGATACATGGAAAAAATTAAATGATAGTGTGATATTTATATCTGATATTATGATAGTGTGATATTTATATCTGATATTATGATAAGTGTGATATTTATATCTGATATTATGATAAGTGTGATATTTATATCTGATATTATGATAGCGTGATATTTATATCTGATATTATGATAAGTGTGATATTTATATCTGATATTATGATAGCGTGATATTTATATCTGATATTATGATAAGTGTGATATTTATATCTGATATTAACATAGTGTGATATTTATATCTGATATTATGATAAGCGTGATATTTATATCTGATATTCTGATAGTGTGATATTTATATCTGATATTATGATAAGTGTGATATTTATATCTGATATTATGATAGCGTGATATTTATATCTGATATTATGATAAGTGTGATATTTATATCTGATATTATGATAGCGTGATATTTATATCTGATATTATGATAAGTGTGATATTTATATCTGATATTATGATAGCGTGATATTTATATCTGATATTATGATAAGTGTGATATTTATATCTGATATTATGATAGCGTGATATTTATATCTGATATTATGATAAGTGTGATATTTATATCTGATATTATGATAGCGTGATATTTATATCTGATATTATGATAAGTGTGATATTTATATCTGATATTATGATAGCGTGATATTTATATCTGATATTATGATAAGTGTGATATTTATATCTGATATTATGATAGCGTGATATTTATATCTGATATTATGATAAGTGTGATATTTATATCTGATATTAACATAGTGTGATATTTATATCTGATATTATGATAAGTGTGATATTTATATCTGATATTATGATAGCGTGATATTTATATCTGATATTATGATAAGTGTGATATTTATATCTGATATTATGATAGCGTGATATTTATATCTGATATTATGATAAGTGTGATATTTATATCTGATATTAACATAGTGTGATATTTATATCTGATATTATGATAAGTGTGATATTTATATCTGTTATTATGATAGTGTGATATTTATATCTGATATTATGATAAGTGTGATATTTATATCTGATATTATGATAGCGTGATATTTATATCTGATATTATGATAAGTGTGATATTTATATCTGATATTATGATAAGTGTGATATTTATATCTGATATTATGATAGTGTGATATTTATATCTGATATTATGATAAGTGTGATATCGCCAGTGATCAGTGTTACTCTGTTTACGTTGATGAACTATATAAATATATATAAGTGGTAGAAAACACCACATACATGTATATATATGGACTTATTTATATGTGTAGATTGTTAAGTTGACCATATACAATGTATGTACATTTTGTGGAAACAGGATCATCATGGTCATGGTTATATATATATATATATATATATATATCGCCAGTGATCAGTGTATGAAGCATTCTGTTTTTTATATAATAGCTTTTTTAATAGTTTTTTATATAATAGCTATATTTTCAATTATAGTATATCAATTCTATCTTCTTGTAATATGATGTATATGTACATGTAACTGTTCTGTTTCACTGTGTGTTGAAAAAGGAGCGGATCGCTCCAAAAATTTGACAACCTAAACTTGTCCACACTGTTGGAATTACTTCTTTGCCCCTTATAATATTTTAAGTAATTCGTATCCTCCAGACATACCTCCATTAGGATCCAGTGTTATATGGGATTTTACCGTCTACATTACTTCTTTGACCCATATATATATATATAGATATATATATACTGCCTGCATTAACCTGGTCATCATGGATCAGTTTGAGTTAGGAAAAAGATGGGCCAATGTCACACTAAATTCAAGCAAATTGAACTTTTTAATGGGCTTCTAATGTACTGAATCACCCAACACTAAAACTTTGATACTGAACATGTGGAATTCTAACACTATACCATGCCCACCCATACCTCCCACCAAACTGATCCATGCATGTCATACTGTGTCATGCTGTGGTGGTGTGGCAGTGGACATACATGTGGTCATCATCTGGCCATGTACATGTCCTGTCTGCTTAGAATGTAATTAATTACATTGATGCTTGGATTATTGAGAGCCCCCCCCCCCCCGAGTCTCCTAGCCCCACAGACCCCTACCTCTTACACCACATACCCCTACCTCTCCTAACCCCACAGACCCCTACCTCTCCTAACCCCACATACCGCTACCTCTCCTAACCCCACAGACCCCAGCTACCTCTCCTAACCCCACATACCGCTACCTCTCCTAACCCCACAGACCCCAGCTACCTCTCCTAACCCCACAGACCCCAGCTACCTCTCCTTACCCCACATACTCCTACCGTCTCCTTACCCCACAGACCCCCCTACCTCTCATAACTCCACAGACCCTTACCTCTCATAACTCCACAAACCCCTACCTCTCCTAACCCCACAGACCCCTGCCTCTCATAACTCCACAAACCCCTATCTCTCCTAACCCCACAGACCCCTACCTCCCATACCCCCACAGACCCCTACCTCTCATAACTCCACAAACCCCTACCTCTCCTAACTCCACAAACCCCTATCTCTCCTAACCCCACAGACCCCTACCTCTCATACCCCCACAGACCCCTACCTCTCATAACTCCACAGACCCCTTCCTCTCATAACTCCACAGACCCCTACCTCTCCTTAACCCACAGACCCCTACCTCTCATAACTCCTCAGACCCCTACCTCTCATAACTCCACAAACCCCTCCCTCTCCTAACTCCACAAACCCCTATCTCTCCTACCCCCACAGCCCCCTACCTCTCATACCCCCACAGCCCCCTACCTCTCATGACTCCACAGCCCCCTACCTCTCATAACTCCACAAACCCCTATCTCTCCGAACCCCACAGACCCCTACCTCTCATGACTCCAAAGACCCCTACCTCTCATAACTCCACAAACCCCTCCCTCTCCTAACTCCACAAACCCCTACCTCTCCTTAACCCACATACCCCTACCTCTCATACCCCCACAGACCCCTACCCCTCATAACCCCCCAGACCCCTACCTTTCATAACCCCACGGACCCCTGCCTCTCATAACCCCACAGACCCCTACCTTGCATACCCCCACAGACCCCTTCCTCTCATAACCCCACAGACCCCTACCTCCCATCCCCCCACAGACCCCTACCTCTCATGACTCCACAGACCCCTGCCTCTCATAACTCCCCAAACCCCTATCTCTCCTAACCCCACAGCCCCCTACCTCTCATAACTCCACAGACCCTTACCTCTCATAACTCCACAACCCCCTATCTCTCCTAACCCCACAGACCCCTCCCTCTCATAACCCCACAGACCCCTACCTCTCCTAACCCCACAGCCCCCTGCCTCTCATATCTCCCCAACCCCCTATCTCTCCTAACCCCACAGACCCCTACCTCCCATCCCCCCACAGACCCCTACCTCTCATGACCCCACAGACCCCTACCTCTCATAACTCCTCAGACCCCTACCTCTCATAACTCCACAAACCCCTCCCTCTCCTAACTCCACAAACCCCTATCTCTCCTAACCCCACAGACCCCTACCTCTCCTCACTCCACAGACCCCTACCTCTCCTTACCCCACAGACCCCTACCTCTCCTACCCCCACAGACACCTGCCTCTCATAACTCCACAAACCCCTACCTCTACTTACCCCACATACCCCTACCTCTCATACCCCCACAGACCCCTGCCTCTCATAATCAAACAGACCCCAGCTACCTCTCCTAATCCCGTACCACATGACTCTAAATTATCTTTCCATCACCTATCTCTCCTAACCCCACAGACCCCTCCCTCTCATAACCCCACAGACCCCTCCCTCTCATACCCCCACAGACCCCTACCCCTCATAACCCCCCAGACCCCTACCTTTCATAACCCCACAGACCCCTACCTCCCATACCCCCACAGACCCCTACCTCTCATGAGTCCACAGACCCCTACCTCTCATAACTCCTCAGACCCCTACCTCTCATAACTCCACAGACCCCTACCTCTCCTTACCCCACAGACCCCTACCTCTCATAACCCCACAGACCCCTACCTCTCATAATCAAACAGACCCCAGCTACCTCTCCTAATCCCATACCACATGACTCTAAATTATCTTTCCATCACTTTCACCCATTGTGACCTTATAATAATCCTGGCTGTAGCTACCTCCTGGAGGTCTCTGGTAACAGACACTACATGGATATTGCATCATAGTGCTTTAAATAAATACACATGTCTACATATTCTACAGGAACATGAGACGGTTGCAAGACAATATTGCATCATCTTGGTGAAGTGAACTATATATAGATCCAAGGTGTTACCAAGATTTTTTATTGCAGAACTTCCTGTTTAATTACAAATTAATTGCACATTTAGACTCCCCACTAGATGATTGAAGGCATATACAACGTGTATATTTCAATAATGCAGAAGAATTACAATTTGGAGGCACAGTATTCTAGTGGTAGGACTCCTGGCTCATGACCGAGGGTTGCGGGTTCGAGTCTCGCCACAGCACTGTGTTGTATATTTGAGCAAGATACTTTACTCCACTTGTTCCAGTCTACTCAGCTGTAAATGAGTATGTGGTTGGGCAATGCTAGAATCATTGAATGCTATAGCTGTGAGCGCCGAAATGGCAGCACCGGCTGTATGCTCTCCAGGGAGTTGGATATTGGCTGGTTGCAAAGGCCCTATAACCACGGATAATAATTTGTGAACCGCTTTGAGACAACCTACGAACTAGGTTGTGATGATTATTATTATTGTGTTATTATTATAATTATATATAACTAAGTGTAAGAAATTCTGGCCATGTTACAACCACCAAGTTAATGATTCAGGATTACATCATCACTCACAGGCAGCTTGTAAGCACGTAGCATGCTACAGATATGCCTGGCTAATTAAGCAGTGGGATTATAATTATAATTAGTACTAAACAACAAGGTCTTGTGTGTTATAAGCCTGTGTAGCTGTATGATGTACATTGTACAGATCACAGGATTGATCCAGGTTCTGTCAATATTGTTAAAATGTATAGCACCTACAGTATATATATCCTATACAAGTGTCCACCATTAATGTATTGTATAGCACCTAGTCAGTATATATATAGCCTATACAAGTGTCCACCATTAATGTATTGTATAGCACCTTGTCAGTATATATATAGCCTATACAAGTGTCCACCATTAATGTATTGTATAGCACCT
>NW_018479898.1:74918-87193 GCF_002113885.1 Mizuhopecten yessoensis | reverse complement strand
ATTGTATAGCACCTAGTCAGTATATAGCATAGATACAAGTGTCCACCATTAATGAATTGTATAGCACCTAGTCAGTATATAGCATAGATACAAGTGTCCACCATTAATGTATAGCACCTTGTCAGTATATAGCATAGATACAAGTGTCCACCATTAATGTATATTGCACCTTGTCAGTATATATATAGCCTATACAAGTGTCCACCATTAATGTCCATCTCTGGAACTAAAAGATGGTTATCAACCATATTTGACAAAATTGTACAAATGGTGGGGCTGACCCCCCCATGGGGCTGAGGGGCGGGGCTAAAAGGGGGCAATTTTGCTTTGTTGCTTTAAGCGATTTCTCTGGAACTAAGAGATGGATATCAACCATATTCGACTGGAAGCATCCCTCGGTGGTGGGGATTCAAAATTGTACAAAGGGTGGGGCTGACCCTCCAGGGGGCTGAGGGGCGGGGTCAAAAGGGGGCAATTTGGCTATATTGCTACAAACGACTTATACTGTAGAACTATGTACTGGATATAAATCATATTTAATCAAAAACATTCATGGGAGGCAGGGATTCAAAATTATACAAATGGTGGTGCTGATCCCCCGGGGAGGCTGAGGGGCAGGGCCAAAAAGGGTTATTTGGCTCTATTGCATTAAGAGACATCTTCTCTGGAACTAAGAGATGGATATCAACCATATTTGACTGGATGCATCCCTAGGTGATGGAGATCCAAAATTGTACAAATGGTGGGGTTGACCCCCCGGGCTAAGGGTTGGGGCCAAAATAAGTTTATTACTTGGAAATGGTTGAGATCGCCACCATATAACCATATATACAATTGCTGAGTATAAAGAGATGAATGCACATATGGGGACTACCCCACCCTTGGAGACTTAACCCCTGGGTCATAACTTTGAAAGGGTTGAGATCCCCACCCCAAAACTAAATATACAAATGCTGGGCAAAAAGAGACAAATGCAGTCATGATATTAGAATTGATCCTGGGGTCTGGCCAAAACCCGAGGGACCTAGTTTCTGAGTCACAGCTTGGAAACAGTTGAGATCCCCAACCCATAACCAGACCTAAAATTGCTGGGCATGAAAAATCTAATACATATATGCTACAAGGATTGGCCTTGGGATTTGGCATATTCCCTTGGATCTCATTTGGTGAATATTTTGCCATGATTGCCTAGATATCCAGGTGAGCGATACAGCTGGCCCTCTGGGCCTCTTGTATAATATAGGGATTTAGATCTCTCGTTCCCCAGTGTAAACCAGCTGACAGCCTGTCTCGTTATTTGGCCACTTAATTCGTCAAGGCTGCAAGGGTACTTTCTTTTTTATATTTTCATTAGACTATCAATTTATAATTTGTGATCCATATATATATATATATATACACATGTATGCACCTGGTACCAACTTTAATGAGCATATTTTAAATGTGGCCATTTACCATTGTACCAATAGAATCCAGCCTGTTACAGTTGTCACCTGTTCATCCATCATTATATGCCAGTTAGTAAATGAGGTGTGGGGTTGAAGATTTCCCCCGGGTTTCTATATATATTCCATTCACAATTCATTCACTTTTGGCAGAGAACAAATTAAAGTTGGCTAGCTAGATTACTGAAACTTGAATGAGATTTACTTACAACCATGTTTCTGCAGTAGTATAGCTACATAGGTTATATTAAGGCTGAGCTGAGAAAAGTGTGTGGCTGACAATACAAGTGTTTACATTTCTGATTACTATTTCTAAAGCGTAACACCAACAAGAAGTACACCTCGATGTACAAAATCTTGACACACTGATAAATGTCTCTACAAGACTGACCTAAATATTGTATTACATTCCAAAAAGAAATAGGTTATCACTTACATGTAATTTGTGTCTGATAGTCTCTAAACTTTCAGCATTAAATAACTTTGTGTTTTAAAATCAAACAGAAAATGTCCCAAATACAATATATACAAATTGGCTTCCTTAATGTTGTAATGTTCTGTTTTATTCATGAAATTATAATTTGTGTGCATAATAAGCACTTATAATTCTCAGTTTATATAAAATGTCGTGTTTACACTCTGTCCACAATTACATATAAAATGTCGTGTTTACACTCTGTCCACAATTACATATAAAATGTCTTGTTTACACCCTGTCCACAATTACATATAAAATGTCTTGTTTATACCCTGTCCACAATTACATATAAAATGTTGTGTTTTACACCCTGTCCATTACATTTAAAATACCGTGTTTACACTCTGTCCACAATTACATATAAAATGTCGTGTTTACACTCTGTCCACAACTACATATAAAATGTCGTGTTTACACTCTGTCCACAATTACATATAAAATGTCGTGTTTACACTCTGTCCACAATTACATATAAAATATGTCGTGTTTACACTCTGTCCACAATAACATATAAAATGTGGTGTTCACAGTAACAAGGCTTTAATGGATTTCTCCAGGTTACATGTGTTTGCATGCAATAAACATGCTGTATTGGTCACATCAGGTGCAGCATGGTCTTGATCAACTTTGCGAGCCAAGGGTGTTCAATATGATATTACTCTCCTATTATCGTATTGAACACCCTTGTCTCGCGAAGTTTGGTCTTGATTTACATTCAGACACAAAGTATACATGATTATTTTTGTGTCATTGTTACCCTATTCATTATAATGAAACATGGAATTGGCCGAGGCGGGATTGGTATTTGCGTATTAATGGGGTTGGAGCCAATGGAGTTACACATGCATACTACCGGGTATACAAGTCATCTAAACAGGTCATCTATCGTCGTCTATACAGGTCTTCTATACAGGTCATCTATACAGGTCATCTATCGTCGTCTATACAGGTCTTCTATACAGGTCATCTATACAGGTCATCTATCGTCGTCTATACAGGTCTTCTATACAGGTCATCTATCGTCGTCTATACAGGTCTTCTATACCGGTCATCTATCGTCGTCTAAACAGGTCTTCTATACAGGTCATCTATACCTGTCATCTATCGTCGTCTATACAGGTCTTCTATACAGGTCATCTATACAGGTCATCTATCGTCGTCTATACAGGTCTTCTATACAGGTCATCTATACAGGTCATCTATCGTCGTCTATACAGGTCTTCTATACAGGTCATCTATCGTCGTCTATACAGGTCTTCTATACCGGTCATCTATCGTCGTCTAAACAGGTCTTCTATACAGGTCATCTATACCTGTCATCTATCGTCGTCTATACAGGTCTTCTATACAGGTCATCTATACAGGTCATCTATCGTCGTCTATACAGGTCTTCTATACAGGTCATCTATACAGGTCTTCTATACAGGTCATCTATACAGGTCATCTATACAGGTCTTCTATACAGGTCATCTATACAGGTCATCTGTACAGGTCTTCTATACAGGTCATCTGTACAGGTCATCTATACAGGTCTTCTATACAGGTCTTCTATACAGGTCATCTCTACAGGTCATCTATCGTCGTCTATACAGGTCATCTATACAGGTCTTCTATACAGGTCTTCTATACAGGTCATCTATACAGGTCATCTGTACAGGTCATCTATACAGGTCTTCTATATAGGTCTTCTATACAGGTCATCTCTACAGGTCATCTATCGTCGTCTATACAGGTCATCTGTACAGGTCATCTATCGTCGTCTATAAAGGTCATCTATACAGGTCAGCTATCGTCGTCTTACAGGTCTTCTATACAGGTCATCTATAGAGGTCATCTATACAGGTCATCTATACAGGTCATCTTTACAGGTCATCTATACAGGTCTTCTATACAGGTCTTCTATACAGGTCATCTGTACAGGTCATCTATCGTCGTCTATACAGGTCATCTATACAGGTCATCTATCGTCGTCTTACAGGTCTTCTATACAGGTCATCTATACAGGTCATCTATACAGGTCATCTGTACAGGTCATCTATCGTCGTCTATACAGGTCATCTGTACAGGTCATCTATAAGGTCATCTATACAGGTCATCTATACAGGTCTTCTATACAGGTTTTCTATACAGGTCTTCTATACAGGTCTTCTATACAGGTCATCTATACAGGTCTTCTATACAGGTCATCTGCACAGGTCATCTATAAGGTCATCTATACAGGCCATCTATACAGGGTTCTATACAGGTCTTCTATACAGGTCATCTGTACAGGTCATCTATCGCCGTCTATACAGGTCATCTGTACAGGTCATCTATACAGGTCATCTATACAGGGTTCTATACAGGTCTTCTATACAGGTCATCTGTACAGGTCATCTATACAGGTCTTCTATACAGGTCATCTGTACAGGTCATCTATACAGGTCATCTATACAGGGTTTCTATACAGGTCTTCTATACAGGTCTTCTATACAGGTCATCTATACAGGTCTTCTATACAGGTCTTCTATACAGGTCTTCTATACAGGTCATCTGTACAGGTCTTCTATACATGTCATCTATACAGGTCTTCTATACAGGTCATCTGTACAGGTCATCTATACAGGTCATCTGTACAGGTCATCGGTAATCAATCTACCACTGTATTACTACATACAACCAAAACATCAGTTATATACTGGTCCAGTCAGTGGTTATGATGGTCAACTGCAGATTTTCATGATAAGTGGTTTAGTAAACCTTCAAAACAATCTTTACCTCCTGAAACTGCTCTACTGGCATTACAGGAGTTGGGTTTACTTATACTAACATCTGTAAATAGTTTAATCGAGTGTAATTTTATTGGGTGTCAATACTTCTACCTGACTGATGTCCACCTTTTATCTTGCCAGGTTAGGAGGTATATTGTATGTAACATATGGACAGCTGTATACCAGCTGGGGCATGGCACACTGTTCCCCACCCCATGGTCTGTATATAATAGGATATACACACCTACTGATACAGACCTCCGTGGGGTGGGGACCTGTGCCACGCCCTTCCAGTTGACAGCTATCCCCAAAATATCATGTTGACCCTGTTTATTCTATCTGGGGGTCAGTACATGTCTTTACTTGTTGATCTAAACAATGATCTAAACTATAAATTATATTCTCTTTAATTTTTTTTCTAACGATACTATTAAATGAATTTAGAATTTTAAAAAAAACAGAATTACGTAAGATTTTTTTATATTTTTAATTTTTCATTGGTTTGTCTTAATTCTGTCAGTTCAGTTCCAAATAGTTTGATTTCTTCTTGAGGTTTTGGATTTATTGGGCTTCTTAAAAGCCGTGCAACAGCATGTACATGTCGGTCATTGCTTTGAAGGTGACACAGTTTTAAGATTTAAGACTTAAGAAGATTTATATACAATGCCATACTTGAGATATATACCCCAGTCAGAGCCTTATTAGTTATTACAATGGTCTGCAGATCAATGAATGAATACAACCGAGTCCCCATGTATGTGTTCATTGTCTGGAAATATAAAAAGATTGGCAAGGATTCCAACCGGCAAGGATGCCAACCAATATATACATGTGTATATAAATATACTGTAATTCCACAGCAGTAGATAAATATAGGGTATAGGTAGGCGTATGTTTGTAAACAAACCCTGACTACTACGCAGAAATCCTATCCTCACCCTAGCTGGCCAGCGGTCGGCGATCCTATAGTATAGAGATTGAGGTTCTTTTATTGATTAAGAACACATATAAACGTAATTGAAATTTTGAAAATAAGTGTTTCTGGGATATACTTCCTTTATTAATACTTAAAAGTTTCTCGTCCTCGGCCCATATTGATAAACAGTGTATAAGGAAGGGTATTTAATAACCTTTACAGTAACAGTTAAAGGTTTGCTGCAAAAGCATCATGAAAGGTTTCGCGATATCTCGTTTTCAGGAATTACAGCCGTAGATATATAAAGTAATAAAATAAATATACAATATTTGATATAGCGCCCTATCTAGCTAACATAAGCCACTCTAAAGCGCTTTCCCTATATATGAATTGCATTTTTTGATACACATTGTAGTATATGTTTAATGCCACTCTCTAGAGTATCTAGAGTTAACTTGTGTGGTTACTTTGGCCATATAATTAGTGCTAGCTGGCATGGGTATACAATTGGCCTTAAGGCACATCAAAGAATCTAAATATACACTGTTTATTTTCATATGGCAACCAAAAACATGCTTCAGAAATAAAAAGGGCCAGATTTATTTCTATGTTTGGAAGTGAGTTATTGTATTTCATCACCTTGATAAAGCTAATGTCTTTCACACTGCACGTGACAGATATCAAAAATGATATATAGCAGTGTCAAGATATTTTAGAGTTTTAATAATAAATGGAACTTAAAATGTGAAATCTTTGGTAATAATGATTGTTATGATCTATGTCTGTTTCTGCATTAACATCAAAATGCCATTTTATGATAGTTTACAAGTAAAATTAATGTAAATATCCAACCTAGAATTCCTGTTAAGGTATTGATGTATTATATATCTGTTTATATATAAACATCCATTTTTCTAAGTCTTCATCCCAAAAATTTGGAACCCCTGCCATGTTGGTGTAAGCTGAGTGCGCTAACCACTTTGCCACCCCAGAGTATTTCAGTTTATATGTATATATGGGTATTATATAAATATCTAATAGATAAATTACTTTATTTTTTCCCATCCTTGATAGCGAAAATATCAACTTCTATTAATCACTCTTGTTGGCGTGGATGGTATACGTAACACACATGTACAGGGGGTTTTAATTTCGGAGAAACTGGAGTACCCAGAGAAAACCCACAGTCAGGCAGGTGACCAAGACCTGTCCAGGTCCCACAGGAAATGGGACCCCTGCTGTCTTTGGACAAAATAAAAAAGTATTAGGATGACTTTTTTTGAAAGATGGAATTGACCTTTATTACATTCCAGCAAGTCAGGTTATGGAACAACATATACATACTGACACTGGTGACCAAAATCTGTGTGAGAAATATCACCACGGCTAGTTGTTTAAAGTTTGATGAGCTTAACAAGTTGTTAACAAAAAAGAAATCATTTTTTTTTGAAAACATTTTTAAGTGCTTTTTTGACATAAGACGATAATCCTAAATCAGTCTAAATTCAAGAATGAGTTATGTTTGTATACAAAATGTATATGAAATAAAAGTTTTAAGTTACCGTCCTATAAGTCCTATAAATAATACTTAAGATTGTGGAGATAATTTTCTTATTTAATAAAAACATGTATGACATATGTGTATGTATCCATGAAGGTGTACAGTAGTAAGGGTGTGTTAGTCAGTGGCCCCTGGCCTCCCGCTCGATGGACGTACCACAGTAACTCAGGTGTTTACTAGTTAAATTGTTGTACAGTAGGAAGGGTGTGTTAGTCAGTGGCCCCTGGCCTACCGCTCGATGGACGTACCACAGTAACTCAGCTGTTTACTAGTTAAATTGTTGTACAGTAGGAAGGGTGTGTTAGTCAGTGGCCCCTGGCCTACCGCTCGATGGACGTACCACAGTAACTCAGTGGTTTACTAGTTAAATTGTTGTACAGTAGGAAGGGTGTGTTAGTCAGTGGCCCCTGGCCTACCGCTCGATGGACGTACCACAGTAACTCAGGTGTTTACTAGGTAAATTGTTGTACAGTAGTAAGGGTGTGTTAGTAAGTGGCCCCTGGCCTCCCGCTCGATGGACGCACCACAGTAACTCAGTTGTTTACTAGTTTAATTGTTGTACAGTAGTAAGGGTGTGTTAGTCAGTGGCCCCTGGCCTACCGCTCGATGGACGTACCACAGTAACTCAGCTGTTTACTAGTTAAATTGTTGTACAGTAGGAAGGGTGTGTTAGTCAGTGGCCCCTGGCCTACCGCTCGATGGACGTACCACAGTAACTCAGTGGTTTACTAGTTAAATTGTTGTACAGTAGGAAGGGTGTGTTAGTCAGTGGCCCCTGGCCTCCAGATCGATGGACGTACCACAGTAACTCAGTGGTTTACTAGTTAAATTGTTGTACAGTAGTAAGGGGGTGTTAGTCAGTGGCCCCTGGCCTCCCACTCGATGGACGTACCACAGTAACTCAGGTGTTTACTAGTTAAATTGTTGTACAGTAGTAAGGGGGTGTTAGTCAGTGGCCCCTGGCCTCCCGCTCGTTGGACGTACCACAGTAACTCAGTTGTTTACTAGTTTAATTGTTGTACAGTAGTAAGGGTGTGTTAGTCAGTGGCCCCTGGCCTCCAGATCGATGGACGTACCACAGTAACTCAGTGGTTTACTAGTTAAATTGTTGTACAGTAGGAAGGGTGTGTTAGTCAGTGGCCCCTGGCCTCCCGCTCGATGGACGTACCATAGTAACTCAGTTGTTTACTAGTTAGCTCACCTGGCACAAAGTGCCAAGTGAGCTTATGCCGTGGCGCGGCGTCCGTCGTCCGTCCGTCCGTCCGTCGTCCGTCCATCGTCCGTCCGTCGTCCGGCGTCAATATTTTACTTTAAACAACTTCTTCTTAATAACCCAAAGGCCTAGGATGTCGATATTTGGCCAGAAGCAAACTGGGATGAAGGGCTACAAAGTTTGTTAAAATTATTGACCTTCACCCATTTTCAAGGTCACAGGGGTCAAATATGTTAAAAACTTTAAACATCTTCTTCTCGATAACCAAACTTCCCAGGGAGATGATATTTGGCCAGTAGCATGCTTGGGTGAAGGGCTACCAAGTTTGTTCAAATGAATGACCTTGAATCATATTCAAGGTCACAGGGGTCAATTGTATTAAAAAAAACTTTAAACAACTTCTTCTGAATAACCAAAACGCCCAGGGTGATTATATTTGGCCAGTAGCATGCTGAGATGAAGGGCTACAAAGTTTGTTCAAATGAATGACCTTCACCCATATTCAAGGTCACAGGGGTCAAATATGTTAAAAACTTTAAACAACTTCTTCTGAATAACCAAAATGCCCAGGGTGATGATATTTGGCCAGTAACATCCTGAGATGAAGGGCTACAAAGTTTGTTCAAATCAATGACCTTCACCCATATTCAAGGTCACAGGGGTCAAATATGTTAAAAACTTTAAACAACTTCTTCTGAATAATTAAAATGCACAGGGTGATGGTATTTGGCCAGTAGCATGCTGGGCTAAAGGGCTATCAAGTTTGTTCGAATGAATGACCTTCACTTATATTCAAGGTCACAGGAGTCAAATATGTTAAAAACATTAAACAACTTCTTCTGAATAACCAAAATGCATAGGGTGATGATATTTGGCCAGTAGCATGCTGGGGTAAAGGGCTATCAAGTTTGTTTTGAATGACCTTCACCCATATTCAAGGTCACAGGGGTCAAATATGTGAAAAACATTAAATAACTTCTTCTGAATAACCAAAATGCACAGGGTGATGATATTTGGCCAGTAGCATACTAGGATGAAGGGCTACAAAGTTTGTTTAAATGTATGACCTTGAATCATATTCAAGGTCACAAGGAGCAAATATGCTCAAAATATTTAAACAACTTGTTCTGAAAAACCAAAAGGCTCAGGATGTTGATATTTAGTCAGATCAAGGACTACTATGTTTGTTAAAGTGAATGACTGACTTATATTCAAGGTCACAGGGGTCAAATTTGTTTAAAATCTTTAAACGACCTCTTCTGAATAATCATGGGTCCCAGGATGTTGATACTTTGCAAGTTGCATACTGAGATGAAAGGCTATACAATTTGTTCAACATAATGACTTGGTCGACTTTCAAAGTAACAGGGGTGAAATGTTTTAAAATCTTTTAACAGGTTCTTTTGAATGACTTAAATCATAAATACTGATATTTTGTCTGTAGCTTTATTTTAGATCACTTTTAAGGTTGCAAGTGTGAGATTTATACCAGGTGAGCGATGCAGGCCCATTGGGCCTCTTGTTAAATTGTTGTACAGTAGTAAGGGTGTGTTAGTAAGTTATCGCGATACAATTTCAGTGGCCCCTGGCTTCCCGCTCGATGGATGTACCACAGTAACTCAGTTGTTTACTAGTTCAATTGTTGTACAGTAGTAAGGGTGTGTTAGTCAGTGGCCCCTGGCCTCCAGCTCGTTGGACGTACCACAGTAACTCAGTTGTTTACTAGATAAATTGTTGTACAGTAGTAAGGGTGTGTTAATCAGTGGCCCCTGGCCTCCCGCTCGATGGACGTACCACGGTAAAGTAAGTTATCGCGATACAATTTCAGTGGCCCCTGGCTTCCCGCTCGATGGATGTACCACAGGAACTCAGTTGTTTACTAGTTCAATTGTTGTACAGTATTAAGGGTGTGTTAGTCAGTGGCCCCTTGCCTCCCGCTCGATGGACGTACCACGGTAAAGTAAGTTATCGCGATACAATTTCAGTGGCCCCTGGCTTCCCGCTCGATGGATGCACCACAGTAACTCAGTTGTTTACTAGTTAAACTGTTGTACAGTAGTAAGGGTGTGTTAATCAGTGGCCCCTGGCCTCCCGCTCGATAGACGTACCACGGTAACTCAGTTGTTTACTAGTTAAACTGTTGTACAGTAGTAAGGTTGTGTTAGTCAGTGGCCCCTGGCCTCCCGCTCGATGGACGTACCACGGTAACTCAGTTGTTTACTAGTTAAATTGTTGTACAGTAGTAAGGGTGTGTCAGTAAGTTATCGCGCTATGAAATTTGACTAAAAGCTTTGTTGGTTGGAGCCCGACAAAGTTTGAGAACAAAAATGACCTTGACCTACTTTCAAGATCACAGGGTCAAATATGTCAAACTTTTTAAATGACTTCTCCTGAAGAACTAAAAGGTATAGAACCTTTATATTTGGCTGTTGGCTTCCTGAGATAGTGCCTGACAAAGTTTGAGGATGAAAATGATTTTTGACCTTTTAAGGTCACAGGTGTCAAATATGTCAAAAACATCAAACAACCTCTTCTGAATAATCGAAAGGCATAAAATTATAATACTTGACTGGTGGCTTCCAGGGATTGAGCTCACCAAAGTTTGCAAGTAAAATGACCTCAACCTACTTTAAACGTCACAGAGGTCAACAACATTTCATGGATTTGTTCTGAAGAACCAAAACGAATGGATTCATCAGATTTGGCTGTTTAAGGGTCTTGGGATAGAGCTAACAACGTTTGAGAAGGAAAATGACATTGACCTACTTACAAGGTCACAGGGAAAAATATGTCAAACGACTTCTGAAGAAGAACCAAAAAACATAGAATCTTATAATAATATTTTGCTGGTAGTTTCAACAGATGGAGCCGACAAAGTTTGCTAGGGAAATATTTGAAGTGCAACATAATATTTAATGAGAATATTTTGCTATGACTGCTTAAATATTCAGGTGAGCGATACAGGCCCTCTGAGCCTCTTGTTCTGAAGTATGTTCATGTTTCATTGATTTTAACAATAATTTGGTTTTAAAATTAGATTTCTGCTTGCACTTTGATGTAAATTTTCATTAAAAAAGATGAAACGGCAAACAGCCAGTGTCGACTATTGCTATGTTTTAAAAATGATCAGATTTAATTTATATAAAGTGCCTGATATACATATCATGTACATTTACAGTGTATATTGCATCCATCCATTGAATTATGAATTCATATTTTACCACAAAGATGTATATTGGTATGGTAGGTGTTGATACCTGCAACAGAAGCGCTGTTGAGATACATTATTTTGTCAAATGTTTGTCCGGTTTGAGTTTTGTGACCTCACAAAAGTTCAGGTCATTATGACGAAATTGTATCACGGTTGATGGAGCCACTCAAGGGCTACTTTCAAGTGTCATCATACCGAAATGTCATTAATCAGCATGACCTTGACCCCGGCAGCATGACGCTCCAGCTTGTCACGTTTAGGGTTATCACAATTCTAATAATAGGCTAATGATCTATTACACTGTAAAGATAGGCAACACGTAACAGATGGCAAGATCGAGAATACATTAATAATAACATAGATAGTTTTGCACAACTTCCTTACTTATTGTATTTATGTATAATGTATTAACATCTGTGCAAATCATTTACATTTTATTTACTAAGATCTTGTACAATCAATACCTTCTTGTGCAATAGGTATTTACTAATATTTAAAAATAACGTTTTGGGGTCCCCATCATTTTATATCTATTTGGCATCTGAGTGCTGAAACTTCCAATGGTAATATATACTGGCATTGCAAGTAGACTTGGACTGCTACAATAAAAAGATTGGTAACAAATATGTACATATCCCATTATAGTCAAGGTCGAAGGGGCAAGGCACAGACACCCCCTCCACCCCCTCCACCCCTCCACC
>NW_018479898.1:23619-74860 GCF_002113885.1 Mizuhopecten yessoensis | reverse complement strand
CCCTCCACCCCTCCACCCCCTCCACCCCCTCTATATATGTAGGGGGTTAGTATGTGCCATGTCCCTGTGGTCAAGGTAAAAATCTACATGAACATAAGCACGAAGTACTTCGCTGAGAAATAGCGATGACTGATGAATTTGTGAAGCAATTTTTAACACTGCCGACTGTGCTTGGTGTCTGGTACATGTAATAACAAAGTCAGATAAACAGGTTTAGCAGTACAGCACATTCACATACAGATATTATGCAGGTAGCAATTGGTTGCCTTGGTCTCCCGTAATAAAGAAAACAAACGAGTAAAAATGATAAACCCATGGTACATGTATTGTACTCCAGCAGGCAACACACCTATATGTCTGACAGTGTATTCAGAAATCAAAGCAGGGGCGAAGAAAAGGGAAGGGAAGTCAAAAAATAGTGATGTCAGCTAGTTCTTTGACACGACACACAGAATTCCTTAAAATCTCATTAGGGTCCCATTCAATTGCCATGAAAACAAAACATGAAAATGCAAATAAAAAACTTATACTGATCAATCTTAATGGGTTTCCCCTCAAGCCATTGCAGATAAATAAAAATTTGTTGAGTTTTCACTTTGCACGAAACTTTATTTTTACACATGTTTGCATACCTGTAACATAAAACATTGCATTTGTGGTCACCAATAGATACAACAATAGGTGTTACCAAATGTCAGAGTAACAAGCGTGGATTCTGTATACGTTGTGACCATTACATGTGAACAGGTGCAGAGCTCGTGAACAGGTGCAGAGCTCTGACGGGGAGAACTATTGGTATCTGTTATTAGTTCTACATCAGATATTATGTGTACTCCAACAACCTTAATATATCTGTGTTCCCATGGTTGTTCAGACAGATTGGTATATAAACATGTCAGCCAGGACATGTCCGCTCCAGGATGTGGACAAGTGCATCATAAATAAAGGGTTTAATTTTTTTACCTGAAGTTTTAACTGTACATGTTTACACGTAATTTGAGTTAGTAGTGTCCAAGTTTTTAAAAGAACTCAAGTTTATAACAGGGCTTTCAGTTGACTTTTGAAATTAAGCACTTTTAGAAGTCCAATCACATTTTACCTGAAAATTGAAAAGTCAAAACATAGCTCAAATACACATGACCATCTAACTGACATGTGTGTCCATCTAACTGACCTGTGTGTCCATCTAACTGACATGTGTGTCCATCTAACTGACCTGTGTGTCAATCTAACTGACATGTGTGTCCATCTCATGTCAGTTAGATGGACACACATGTCAGTTAGATGGACACACAGGTGTCTTACGACTCATTGGATGCCATGTGTGTTGGTGAACACTTTTGATAACTATATAGTGGGTAACACCCTTAAAGTGATTTCATTGGTCAATCATTAAGGTATATTATCCTGTAACATGCTTTTTGAAGTCATCTTCCATTTTAATGCCATGATTCCTAGGAATTGTTTCCCCGATTGGAAACAGACATAATACATTATCCATATTATACCAATAGAAAAGTGTTTTTCCAGATGAAAGATTGTTATAAGAGAAAAAAAAGTGACCATAAAATCATGATGGTTGGTTATCATTTTGAATCTAACTCTCATTATAGTTAATTTTGAAATTGTAAAAGACACTTGGTACACTTTATGTTTTTGTACAATATCAAAATTAACTAACTAACCATGAAGAACCTTTTTCACTTATAACCTGTGATCGTTATAATATGGTGTCATTGTGTTTTACAGCACTACTGATCCTGATCAACATCAGAAATGTCAAGTGGGCAGCTAAAGTACAGGTGATCATCACTGCCAGTAAACTCATCGCTCTCCTCATCGTCATCATCATCGGCTTCATCTATATCGGCAACGGTAAATATAAATCTAGTCTTAATTACCACAAGAAACTTACATGTATCATAATATACGTATACCAGTACATTGGAAGGAAGCTGTTCAGAAAATTTTCAAATTGGTGTTGATATCCTTTCTTTTGAATGCCTTCGTTGTTACAATGTTGATGTTGTATTTTCAGGTGAGGTTGAAAACTTTGAGGAGCCGTTTGTAGGTTCGGATTACAGTGTTGGTGCGATTGCTATCTCGTTCTATTCTGGATTCTGGGCCTACAGTGGATGGTAAGCTACTTCTGTGATCCAGGGGTGTCAGAACTCCAAACATGAATGTTATCTTTGCTGGATCACATGATGCTTTGTTTGTCTATTAGCAAAGTTATAGTTACTAATATAGTCAGGGTTAGGGTTAGTGTTTGTAGCTTTGTTAAAGATTGTTGTACAATATAAATCAACACAATGTACTACTACAGCACTGCAGTAATCCATGTTTTCTTGAAGCCCCACAATGACTGTTTTGATGAGTTGTTTTTGATATATTTCAGGAGCTACCTGAACTTCCTTGTTGATGAAATCGTGGAACCGAACAAGTAAGTTGATGTACCAGGAATAATTAATTAGTGAAGAGCGTGACAAAGAGTGTCTTTATCCCGACATAACATGCTGGTTACTGTACCATTCTTACACTGAAATATCACCATGCTGGTTACTGTACCATTCTTACACTGAAGTATCACCATGCTGGTTACTGTACCATTCTTACACTGAAGTATTACCATGCTGGTTACTGTAGCATTCTTACACTGAAATATCACCATGCTGGTTACTGTACCATTCTTACACTGAAATATCACCATGCTGGTTACTGTACCATTCTTACACTGAAATATCACCATGCTGGTTACTGTACCATTCTTACACTGAAATATTACCATGCTGGTTACTGTACCATTCGTACACTGAAATATCACCATGCTGGTTACTGTACCACTCTTCACTGAAATATCCCCATGCTGGTTACTGTACCACCCTTCACTGAAATATCACCCTGCTGGTTACTGTACCACTCTTCAATGAAATATCACCATGCTGTTTACTGTACCATTCTTACAATGAAATATCACCATGCTGTTTACTGTACAATGCTTCACTGAAATATCACAATGCTGGTTACTGTACCCCTCTTCACTGAAATATCTCCATGCTGGGTACTGTACCACTCTTCACTTAAATATCACCATGCTGGTTACTGCACCATTCTTACACTGAAGTATCACCATGCTGGTTACTGAACCATTCTTACACTGAAATATTTCCATGCTGGTTACTGTAGCATTATTACACTGAAATATCACCATGCTGTTTACTGTACCACTCTTCAATGAAATATCACCATGCTGTTTACTGTACCATTCTTATACTGAAATATCACCATGTTGGTTACTTGTACCATTCTTACACTCAAATATCACCATGCTTGTTACTGTACCATTCTTACAATGAAATATCACCATGCTTGTTACTGTACCATTCTTATACTGAAATATCACCATGCAGGTTACTGTACCACTCTTCTGAAATATCACCATGCTTGTTACTGTACCACTCTTCTGAAATATCACCATGCTGTTTACTGTACAATGCTTCACTGAAATATCACCCTGCTGGTTACTGTACCATGCGTACACTGAATTATCACCATGCTGGTTACTGAACCATTCTTACACTGAATTATCACCATGCTGGTTACTGCACCATTCTTACACTGAAGTATTACCATGCTGGTTACTGTTCCACTCTTCACTGAAATATCTCCATGCTGGGTACTGTACCACTCTTCAATGAAATATCACCATGCTTGTTACTGTACCACTCTTCACTTAAATATCACCATGCTGGTTACTGCACCATTCTTACACTGAAATATTTCCATGCTGGTTACTGTACCATTCTTACACTGAAATATCACCATGCTGAGGCAGTCCGACATCAACATGTAAACACTTAAACATCAACATGTAAACACTTCAACATGTAAACACTTAAACATCAACATGTAAACACTTCAACATGTAAACACTTAAACATCAACATGTAAACACTTCAACATGTAAACACTTAAACATCAACATGTAAACACTTCAACATGTAAACACTTAAACATCAACATGTAAACACTTCAACATGTAAACACTTAAACATCAACATGTAAACACTTCAACATGTAAACACTTAAACATCAACATGTAAACACTTCAACATGTAAACACTTAAACATCAACATGTAAACACTTCAACATGTAAACACTTAAACATCAACATGTAAACACTTCAACATGTAAACACTTAAACATCAACATGTAAACACTTCAACATGTAAACACTTAAACATCAACATGTAAACACTTAAACAATAATAAAAGAATAAATCCTTTAGGAAAAAAATATTACATGTATACAGGGATTCAATTTCCTGGACCCTTTTAAAAGTGGACCAATTCCTGTCCTAAATTTAAATAAGATTTTCCAAGTTCAAAATCCCAATCCAACTTTTAACATTTGAAATTTAAATTTTAATTGATACTCAGGTTGTTTGAATCTATTTTTGACTTTGACTTTCAGGGTAATATTGAATTATATATTATATGATGGTATTAGTGTAGGCCTTTTAAAAACATTGGACCTAGTTGCTTGATTGATTCTTCCTCAATATGGCCCATGCAACATTTCATAAGATTACCACTCTGCTGATGAGATTAATTAAATTGTTGCAGTGATTTTGTAGGACTTTTTTTCTGTTGAGTTGTGAACATCATTTTCACAATTGTTAGGAGTCCCATTACCAAGGGATAGAGTAGGTTCTCAAAATATTTTTTTTTTTTTAATTTTTTTTTTTTATTCAGTTTTTCTTTTTTATAAACAACACATTTACACACAAAGCAACAAGCATACATTACATTGATTACAATTCCCTTCACAACGGACACCTCTTTACAAGAGACTAATTATATACTGTACACATAGTACACATATACACATACACACTCACAGGGGGGGGGGATTGCAAACTTTTCTTTATAGTATAATGATAATTGTTCACATTATTTTATAAGAGAAGCCATTTTTCTACTTTATTAAGCAAGACTATATTATTTTTGCAGTTTTTATGCTTAATTATCAATATCTTATGAGATTTAAGTTCAAAAAGAATGTGATTCTTTAAACTTGTTATATTGAGTTCTATTTCTAGGCATTTCATTTTAAAAATGTATTGTTTAATCAATAATAGGATAAGATTATCCACTATCAAATCAGCATCCTTTGAACTGAATTGTCCAAATATAAATTCCTGTTTGTCAAAATTCAAATCAATATTACTGGTTGCAAGCAATTGTTTTAGTTCTCTCAAAATTTCACATACTTTACCACAATCCCAAAATAGATGTTCAATTGTTTCTGGAAATCTTTTACAAAAAGTACAAGTTGAATTTTGTTTTATTCCCATTTTTTGTAGGAGTGTGTTTGTAGTTAAGATTCTATGGTTAATTCGGTATTGAAGCCATCTTAATTTAGTACTTTCAGTAGTTTTAAAAGGACATGCATAAATCTTTATCCATAATTTGTCCTGAATGTTAAAAACCGTAGACCATTTCCTTTGTGACGTGGGTTTTGTATCATTTCGGCATAAAACAGCATAAATATCCTGTGCCCCTTTAGTCCTCCTTAATATAATATTAAGATTTAAAGGTATATTAGGTAAACAAATACTCTTTTCTAAAGCAAAGATTTCTTGTTTACTATTTATAAACTGTTTTATAGCACTAATTATACTATGAAAAGTTAAAAAATTGGACCTTATATCATATCTATGTTGAAATTCTACAAAATTATAAAAAGAACCATCTTCTTTAATTACATCATATATAAAAAGCACTCCTTTTCTATACCACTCTTTACAGAAAACAGTCTTATTGTTTGTTTGGATATTGTGATTATACCACAAAGGATTTTCACATATTTTTTCACTATATAAATTGGACGACACTATTGTTTGATACCATGCTTCTAAAACGTGTTTCCAAAATTTATTTTTACATTCTTCACATGTAATTTTTAATTTATGAATTCCACAATTAGCTAAAGAGAACTTATCCATGTAGTTTTCAGGAATTAAAGTCCAACTAGCATCTTCTTTATAGATCCTCCGTACCCACGTTGCCTTTAGTGCTGTTATGAAAGATTTTAAATGAATCATTTTCAAACCACCATGTTCGTATGACTTAATTATAACATCACGTTTAACTTTATCAGTTTTTCCGCACCACAAAAATTTGTATAATATGTTATTTACTTTTTTTATATAAGAGTCATGTGGGTTTGGAAGAGCTATAAAAAGATGATTAAATTGTGAAATTAGCAATGTTTTAATAATGGTTATCTTACCTATTGGAGTGAGATTTCTTCTATTCCACGAACTTATGAGAGATTTAAGTTTAACAAGTTTCTTATCAAAGTTTAATTTAACTACTCTATGTAAATCAACATCATATTCAATGCCTAGCAAATTAAAACGTGTACTTCCCCACAAAAGATTGTGCTCTGTTGTATATTTATTATTACTATATTTTTCACTGCCTATCCAGATTACCTGGGTCTTGGTGAAATTCATTTTAAGACCTGAAATTCTGGCATAATAGTTAAGTTGTTGTAGCGTTACATTTAAAGATTTTTCTGAACCGTCAAGGATAACAGACGTATCATCAGCAAACTGTGATAAAAGAATTTCTCTGTTATTTACAACAATACCGCTGATATCAGAATTATTTCTTAACAGAATCGATAAAATTTCAGCACATAAGATAAAAATATATGAAGAAACAGGGTCCCCCTGACGGCATCCACGCTCGATAGTGAAAAAAATGGATAAGTTCCCTCCTATGTTAACTGCAGAGCGTATATTTTTTTGAAAAAGGTTGATCCAGTTAATAAGTGATGGTCCAAAATTGAAGAAATTTAAAGTTTTTGTAATAAAATTCCAAGACACAGAGTCAAAAGCTTTTTCAAAATCAATTAACAATAGAAGACCAGGTATGTCATTTTCTTCAGTATAATGCATTAAATCATAAATTAAACGTGTATTTTCTCCAATATATCTACCTGGAATAAAACCAGTTTGACTGTTGCTAATTAATTTAGTTATTATAGTTTTGAGTCTTTCTGCTATCGTGCCGGATGCCATCTTATAAATAGTATTGAGAAGTGTGATGGGACGCCAATTTTTTAGTTTATTACGGGGTTTGTCGCCTTTTGGGATGCATGTTATAATTCCTTGTTTTTGAGTGACTGACATTTCTGAAACTGAATAACCAAAATTAATTGACCTGACAATGAAATGCCCAAGTTGTTTCCAAAATACTTTAAAAAATTCAACAGAGAAGCCGTCAGAACCAGGACTTTTATTATCCTTCATTTTCATTAGTGTTTTTGCCATTTCAGATATAGTTATTTGTCCTTCTAATGATAATGATTCCAGGGGAGATAATTTAGGTATATCATATGGATTAAACAAGTCCTCTAAGTTTACATCCTGTATAGCAGTATTTCTTTTGTACAAATTTTCATAAAAAAGTTTTGTTTCATTTAGAATTTCTGTCTGTTCTAAAATCACTATACCATCATCTTTTTCTATCTTTGGAATAATTTTACTGGTGAAGTTTCTAGATTCTAGTCCACAAAAGTACCTGGTTGGCCTTTCTCCTTCAATTATCCATTTTGTTCGAGAACGTATCATATTGCCCATTAATTTATGCTTTCTTAACTTTTCTAGTTCTCTCTTTTTTATGTCAATATTATTTAACTCAACATTACTTGATAGTGCTCCCCTTTCTAGTTCCTGAATATCTTCAATCAACTTTTTCTCTGTATCGTTACTGGTTTTTTTTTTATAGCATGAGTATGAAATAGTCTTACTTCTGATTTCTAACAGTAAAGTTTCCAAAAACAGTTGATCATTAATTACAAACATCAAGTCTTGCAAAGAAACATCTTCAATATTGTCCATATTGTAAATTGGTACAGCATACTGTTTTTCAATGTTAACAATCAGAGATCTAATGGTATTTAAATATTCTGAATCTTGAAGTAAAGAATTATTGAATTTCCATAACCCCCTCCCCTTTTGAAATTTGGTGAAGCTTAAACTTATAACTGACATGGAATGGTCTGAGCGATATCCTGGCTCAATAGACGAAGCAGTTAAACTTGGGAGCAGTCCATCGGATATAAAAATGTAGTCTAATCTTGCCTGTTTACATGGATTTCTTCTACGCCAAGTGTATCTTCTTGTATCCGGGTTTAATTCTCTAAAAGTATCTATCATACCTAATTCTTGTTTAAGTCCTAAAACTTTATCTCTGGCCTTGGGGTTATTTATTTGCCGATAATTATCACAGTCTAATTTCGGATCAATAACTAAGTTAAAATCCCCACATATAACAAACTGAAAATTTCCCAACTCTGTTAAAATATTTTCCACTGTTTCATAAAAATCTGGTCTGTCACTGTTAGGACCATATACAGTTATAAGTGTAAGTTTTTCACCTTCTATTTGGATGTTAAAAGCTAAAATATTCCCAGTGTCATCTTTTATAGTGTTTAAAATCTTATATTCAAAGTTATTATTAAAAAGAATGGCAACCCCTCTAGAGTTTGAATTGTAGGAATTAAAGAAGCAATCAAGACCCCAATTAGCCCGTATTAAATTTTCCTTTTCTGCTGTAAAATGTGTATCCTGAAGACAAAAAATATTATAATTTTTATTTCTCAAGTATGCAAATACGTCTTTTTGTTTCACTATATCACCAAGACCCTGGCAATTGGCAGATAGTATTGTTACACCGTCCATGTGTGTTTTAAAATCACAATAGTCGTTAGTTTGCAACATGGGAGAACACCAGGAATGGGGTCGGACATACAAAAAACATATAAACACATATAGAAAATATAATTTTGAGAGATAATGGAACTAACACCCACCTTTCTACTATACTACGTTTCGTTCACTCTACCTCACGTCGCCATATATATAACAAAAGCTTCTGTGTGACAATGATTACAAGGTGCGTTCTATTAACCTTGTCTAAACTGTATACACATGTACTCGAATGTACATTTAAATTAATGCATCTTATTTATAACTAAGTACAATATTAAACTATTCAATATTAGACTATATCATATCTTCCATTTACATTTGGACATTTTGAAATATTCTAAGAAGTAATACATTTATCTAATATATAATATATCATATGGTGTGATTAGGGTGCATTCGATTAACCTTGTCCAAGCTGTTCACACATATCCACTCGTATACATTTACTAAGTGTAATATTAAACTACATATCTTCCATTGATGTTTGATATTTTAAGAGTAATCTAAGATATACTTCGTTTAACTAATAAGTATATAATGTACCATGGTCGATTAGGGTTACTTGAATAGCATAACCTTGTTTTTATTTCATTTACCATCACGTGCCAGTTACACTTCCTGTATACAAGTACACATGTACAATAACACTCGTGTATGTTTGTTCTTATATAAAACATATGATGTATGACGAATTTGTACATTTTGCGTCAATCACACTTTTCTCGCATTCTTTTTTGTTATATAATTAAACCTTCATCAACAAAAATAAACATTACGTAAATTTGCCGGGAAAAACAAGGCAAAAATATTCCTGTCATTAAGACAAGCACATACATTGGGCAGAGACATCTGTGTTTGCAAAATGCGTTCTGTAAAAATAGACAAACATAACTTGATGTGATTTCTGTAGATAAGACAGATTATATTGATAAATGAAATAACACTATGTAATAGATGTTATAATTTGTTTTATCATATAGTTTCGTGTAGTAGTGGTGGCATCCACACGATATACACTTACATATATATATATGAGTTACATCATTATTGCTTTCACTACTAATCTATATTCCGGACTCGTACGTATACTATACAGACTTACGTTGGGTGCGTTCGAATTGGTCCAACTATGCACAAAATCCATCTCACAAAATATCTTCCAATCACAGATGTATTTGCAAGCATAACATCCTAATGATAAACAAGTTTATTTACAATGAAATTTGAGGCATGTAAATGAAGATCAGCACACATTGGAATTAAAATCTAAACAGGAATCACTGGTGTGACGCTGCGCTTGAAGCATTACATGTGTATTTTTTAACAATATTTCCCATATTTGTTCTGTAGTCATAGCCTGGTTATTTTCTATAGTTTTGATATTATAGTTCACTTCGTTATCGAATCATTTAATTTTTCTGATGTATACACACACACACATATTGGTAAAGACTATACGAAGTAACTAGAATATATGTGAATATTTTCAGTATATATATAATTTATCACTCCTCCGCTCTTACCGTCTATCGTTGGAATGTAAAATTGGCGACAGGAGTGACAACTTTTTTGAACGTAATGTCATCAACGAGATTACCAACGTGTTTTACATGTTGAAAGACCTGTATACAAGTCTGTCCAAGTCTATGCCTGGGTGGATTCTATGGACTGTCTTGTCTGCAGAGAGCCTTGCGTATAGTTTACCATTGTCACTCCATTTATCGCTGACCCGATCATCGAATGATAGACTATCCATCAAGTGTTGGTTTTCCCGCGAAAGGTCATCCCTGATAACTATACCCCTTCCTTTGAGCTTGTGACGTTTCTGGATACATTCTATTTTTGTACGGCGACACATAAATTTGACGATGATAGGTCTTGCTTTATTGGATCTGTACTTGCCCAACCTGTGAGCTACGTCAATATCTGTATTCTCGATTTCCATGTTCAGATCGGATTTCAGGAAACTATGAACCTTCCGACAGGTTTTTTCCATGTTCTCGTCTTGTTCGTCCGCCAGGCCGAATACTCGGACACTTGACTTCCTAGTGTACTGTTCGAGCTCGTTGATGTCATACTGAGCCTTCTCTGCAGTAAAGCCGACTTCAGCCACTGTATCTTCATTTCTCTCTACGTTTTTTTCCAGATACTCTATGCGCTTTGTCATAGCGTCGTTTGACATTTCGAGAGTGAAAACTCGGGACTCGAGCTTTTCAACTTTTATATTTAGCTCCTCAATGATATCCCTTTTCACTAATTCTAGGTCCTCCTTAGTGGCCATTGTTTTAAACTGCTGCGACATATCCTCCGATGTGACCATGTCTGATAGTTTTAATGTAATGTCATTCATTTTTTCCTCTAGGAGTTTAAAATTTGTCATCATGTTGGCACTGAACTTTTTTAGTTGCGCGTCCATTTTGAATGTATGTAGCGTCGCTTGATTGTCCGAAATTTTTGCGCGCTTGACGACCTTTTTAACTTTTGGAATAACTTTGTCGCTATCAATAAAACTTCTGTCCGAACTGGATGTTGATACAGTTTTCCTCTTCTCTGCCATTTACGTTTAGTTTGTCGTTTATATGTGCTCAACAGACTGTCCGTCGTGCGTGCACGGGCAATATACATGTATCGACACTATACACACACTGACAAAGGGTTCAGCCGACTGTAAAGTTTTTTCACTATAATTGTCTCTATTCGAAAACCATCTTATTCACATGATTCCATAGATGTTTTGTAAATATCAAATGTTTTTCACATAAGTAAAATATTTGGCAAATGATGATAGTCAGAATGAGAACTTCTCAATGTCCGCACATACCACGTATACGTTTTCTCGTTCACAATGGGTTCATTTTTTTTCACAAAGTACTCACTTTTGCGTGGGGTTCGTTCCATACATTTTCCACTCCTATGTATTACACATCCATACGGTTGGAAAAGTATAACACATTCGTAGTTAATTGTTGAAAATAAGGTGAAAATGTTTTGAAAAACCTGGGACCGATGTTTTACACGTCCTCACGCCGTCAAGGGCGATAACTCTCTCAAAATATGGACAAGTCCCTCAGGGAAAAAACATGACTCCAGGACCCAAACGTATTTGTCCCATAATGACTTAGAGGAAAAGTGGGATCCACTTTCTTAATGCTACAAAATATTCTGAGTTTTGAGAGAAGAATCACTATGACAGTGTATACAGGAGGAATTCAGGTGTCATTTCTTACTACAAATTTCATGAATTTTCCAGTGCCTCCAAGCAATAAATTCCTCAATGTAGACTGGCATAATTTACTACTTTGGAACTGTCATATTTGTTTAATGTCTTGGCAAAGGCAAGGTCAATATTACTGTCCTGTTAAAGAGCTGGAATTCGTTACGTTCCTAAATGTATTCTTCCCATTTATTTAATAGAGAAATTATACTGGTCAGACAAATATTTGAATGTGTCAGAATTCCAGGGCTCTTTGAGGTCATCTATTCTTTGAATTTGACAAAACTATAGGTACCATACTTAACCAAATAAGTGCCCTGATATAGGTGCTTACCAATTTGGAAAATAAGAATGATTTTAAAATTCTCAAAAAATAGATACTTTTTTTTGTGAGATTGTTTATTATAGTGAAGGGATGGGAATTCCTCGCACCAGATAAACGGATAGGGGGTGTCTTACAGATGGGGCAATTATAAGGTTAACTACAGCAGGCAGAATAATGCTGATGTATTATCATATCATCAAATGGTGGTAAAAATTTCAGAATCAAATATTTAAGTTTCAATTCTTTGATTTAAAATGGGATGTAGCCATTTGGTATAGAAACCTCAACTACAACATAAATTGATAGCATATTTCATTGTCTCAGAATTAGTCTCTTTTTTTTTGTGTTGTAAATTTTGGAGAGAAATATTGATTGAAAGCTAAATGATTTTTTCTAGAAGAAATCATTTGATCAGTTAGAAAAAAAATGTCTTACCCTTATTGGATGTTGGTAGATCTTGTTGCATGTGTGTTATGTATATGAGAGGATTCTGTTTAGTACTATGGTAATGGAAAGTATTGTATATAGTGACAGATGTTACAAGTATATGGGGCTGCACAGTTTTATAGTAGGTTAGTGACTATAATTTATAGACTTTAGCAGCTAACAGGAGTGAATAAATCAACTACTATTTATTGTCTGATGATTATATAATATAGATCAAATTTGCTAGATATTGAAATTTTATAGTTTCTGTCCTTAATCAATGTGTTATTGTTGATTTTAGGTAAATTCATGAGGTTTAAAAAATGAATAATTAAAATGTACATTTCCATCTATTATACATAATTTATGGTATATAACAATACAGATATGATAGAAGCCACGATACACTGAGAAGAGTAACATAGAAGCTAGACTTGTCCTGAACGTAGCCCTATAGTAACATAGAAGCTAGACTTGTCCCAAACGTGGCCCTACACATTGTTAAAGATATGATAGAAGCCACGATACACTGAGAAGAGTAACATAGAAGCTAGACTTGTCCTGAACGTAGCCCTATAGTAACATAGAAGCTAGACTTGTCCCAAACGTGGCCCTACGCATTGTTAAAGTACATGATACACTGAGAAGAGTAACATGGAAGCTAGACTTGTCCCAAACGTGGCCCTACACATTGTTAAAGTACACGATACACTGAGAAGAGTAACACAGAAGCTAGACTTGTCCCAAACGTGGCCCTATACATTGTTAAAGTACACGATAAACTGAGAAGAGTAACATAGAAGCTAGACTTGTCCCAAAGGTGGCCCTATACATTGTTAAAGTACACGATACACTGAGAAGAGTAACATAGAAGCTAGACTTGTCCCAAACGTGGCCCTACACATTGTTAAAGTACACGATACACTGAGAAGAGTAACATAGAAGCTAGACTTGTCCCAAACGTGGCCCTACACATTGTTAAAGTACACGATACACTGAGAAGAGTAACATAGAAGCTAGACTTGTCCCAAACGTGGCCCTACACATTGTTAAAGTACACGATACACTGAGAAGAGTAACATAGAAGCTAGACTTGTCCCAAACGTGGCCCTACACATTGTTAAAGTACACGATACACTGAGAAGAGTAACATAGAAGCTAGACTTGTCCCAAACGTGGCCCTACACATTGTTAAAGTACACGATACACTGAGAAGAGTAACATAGAAGCTAGACTTGTCCCAAACGTGGCCCTATACATTGTTAAAGTACACGATACACTGAGAAGAGTAACATAGAAGCTAGACTTGTCCCAAACGTGGCCCTATACATTGTTAAAGTACACGATACACTGAGAAGAGTAACATAGAAGCTAGACTTGTCCCAAACGTGGCCCTATACATTGTTAAAGTACACGATACACTGAGAAGAGTAACATAGAAGCTAGACTTGTCCTGAACGTGGCCCTATACATTGTTAAAGTACACGATACACTGAGAAGAGTAACATAGAAGCTAGACTTGTCCCAAACGTGGCCCTATACATTGTTAAAGTACATGATACACTGAGAAGAGTAACATAGAAGCTAGACTTGTCCTGAACGTAGCCCTATACATTGTTAAAGTACACGATACACTGAGAAGAGTAACATAGAAGCTAGACTTGTCCCAAACATGTTATATCAAGTCAGATGCTGTTTATTACTGAAAAAAAATTTTGAACCTGAACTTTGTGAAACCTATTTAAGAAGGGGGACTCATGGCTTATACCAAGCATGGAATTCTCACTATAAATATAGTACAATATATACATGTATATCCTATAGGATAGTAAGTCGCATAATTTGATGTTTGCCTGATAATGTCTTGGTCCCATAGCTTAATCAAAAATGTGTTTTCAAATTAAAACTGAAAACAAAAACGATATGTCCTTGAAATAACAAAAAAGACATCCAAGATGAAAAAAAATCATATATTTCTGCACCTTAAAAAGCAAGATTGATGAGAGAGAGGTGGGCATTAGTTGTAGATAGTCTCCAGTCTGTGATAATTAATACTGGTCTAAAAACTGACACTTCTGTCTCCAGTCTGTGATAATTTATACTGGTCTAAAAACTGACACTTCCGCTCCAGTCTGTGCTAATTTGTACTGGTCTAAAAACTGACACTTCTGTCTCCAGTCTGTGGTAATTTATACTGGTCTTAAAACTGACACTTCTGTCTCCAGTCTGTGATAATTTATACTGGTCTAAAAACTGACACTTCCGCTCCAGTCTGTGCTAATTTGTACTGGTCTAACAACTGACACTTCTGTCTCCAGACTGGGATAATTTATACTGGTCTAAAAACTTACACTTCTGTCTCCAGTCTGTGATATTTTATACTGGTCTAAAAACTGACCCTTCTGTCTCCAGCCTGTGATAATTTATACTGGTCTAAAAACTGACACTTGTGTGGATTGTAGTGTATAGTGGACAATATATAAATATAATAAATAACAAATTTTACTTAACTTTTTTCAGGAATTTGCCCAGAGCTATCGTGATTTCTATGTCCATTGTAATATCAACATACCTGGCTGCCAATGTGGCGTACCTGGGTGTTCTCACACCGGCTCAAATGATCAAGTCCGAGGCTGTTGCTGTGGTAAATTCATTCATTCATGTTCCTTTCTGTACTCGCTATGAAGGAGTTGTCCCACCTTCCAGGGTCTTCGTGACAGCCTGATTTCTCAGCTTGCCTGCTTGATTTCTCAGCTTGCCTGTCTGATTTCTCAGCTTGCCTGTCTGATTATTCAGGTTAAAAATATAACCATCATTGTTTGATCAGAGTTCATCAATGCATCAAATAAACAGATAAAATAAATGACTGTTATGTATGACTAATCTGTCAGGATATATATATATATTGGGTTCTATTTCTGACTTTTCAGTCAAATATTCTTGGTTTCCTGGTCGAGAGACTACCACTATCAGGAGACCACCTGCATTAAGAGACCTCACTAACAACTCCCCATTACAGCTACTTTCATCTATACTAAACCCTTACTGAGGAGACCACCTGTACTAGGAGACCACTGTACGATCAGACCACTGTACGGTCAGAATCACTTCTCTATACGGTCAGACCACTGTACGGTCAGACCATCTGTACTAGGAGACCACTGTACGGTCAGACCACTGTACGGTCAGGTCAGACCACTGTACGGTCAGACCACTGTACGGTCAGAATCACTTCTCTATACGGTCAGACCACTGTACGGTCAGACCACCTGTACTAGGAGACCACTGTACCATCAGACCACTGTACGGTCAGAATTACTTTTCTATACGGTCAGACCACTGTATTCTCTATACGGTCGTACTAGGAGACCACTGTACGGTCAGTCCACTGTACGGTCAGACCACTGTACGGTCAGACCCCCTGTACTAGGAGACCACTGTACAGTCAGCCCACTGTACGGTCAGAATTACTTCTCTATACTCTATATGGTCAGACCACTGTACGGTCAGACCACTGTATGGTCAGAATAACTTCTCTATATGGTCAGACCACTGTACGGTCAGACCACCTGTACTAGGAGACTACTGTACGGTCAGACCACCTGTACTAGGAGACCACTGTACAGTCAGACCACTGTACGGTCAGAATTACTTCTCTATATGGTCAGACCACTGTACGGTCAGACCTCCTGTACTAGGAGACTACTGTACGGTCAGCCCACCTGTACTAGCAGACCACTGTACGAGCAGAATTACTTCTCTATATGGTCAGACCGCTGTACGTTTAGAATTACTTCTCTATATGGTCAGACCGCTGTACGTTTAGAATTACTTCTCTATATGGTCAGACCCCTGTACGGTCAGAATTACTTCTCTATACGGTGAGACCACTGTACGGTCAGGCCACTGTACGGTCAGACCACTGTACGGTCAGGTCAAACCACTGTACGGTCAGACCACTGTATGGGCAGACCACTGTACGGTCAGAATTACTTTTCTATATGGTCAGCCCACTGTACGGTAAGAATTACTTCTCTATATGGTCAGACCGCTGTACGGTCAGAATTACTTCTCTATATGGGCAGACCACTGTACGGTCAGACCACTGTCTGGTCAGACCACTGTACGGTCAGAATTCCTTCTCTATATGGTCAGACCACTGTACGGTCAGCCCACTGTATGGTCAGACCACTGTTAGGTCAGAATTACTTCTCTATACGGTCAGGCCGCTGTACGGTCAGACCACTGTACGGTCAGGTCAAACCACTGTACGGTCAGACCACTGTACGGTAAGAATTACTTCTCTATACGGTCAGACCACTATACGGTCAGACCACTTTACGGTCAGACCACCTGTACTAGGAGAACACTATGGTCAGACCACTGTACGGTCAGACCCCTGTACGGTCAGACCACCTGTACTAGGAGACCATTGTACAGTCAGACCACTGTACGGTCAGAATTACTCCTCTATATGGTCAGACCACTGTACGGTCCGCCCACCTGTACTAGGAGACTACTGTACGGTGAGACCACCTGTACTAGGAGACCACTGTACGATCAGAATTACTTCTCTATATGGTCAGACCCCTGTACGGTCAGAATTACTTCTCTATACGGTGAGACCACTGTACGGTCAGGCCACTGTACGGTCAGACCACTGTACGGTCAGACCTCCTGTACTAGGAGACTACTGTACGGTCAGCCCACCTGTACTAGCAGACCACTGTACGAGCAGAATTACTTCTCTATATGGTCAGACCACTCTAGGAGACCACTGTACGGTCAGACCACTGTATGGTCAGACCACCTGTACTAGGAGACCATTGTACAGTCAGACCACTGTACGGTCAGAATTACTTCTGTATACGGTCAGACCACTGTACGGTCAGAATTCCTTCTCTATATGGTCAGACCACTGTACAGCCAGACCACTGTATACCACTGTACGGTCAGACCACTGTACGGTCAGGTCAAACCACTGTACGGTCAGACCACTGTATGGGCAGACCACTGTACGGTCAGAATTACTTTTCTATATGGTCAGCCCACTGTACGGTAAGAATTACTTCTCTATATGGTCAGACCGCTGTACGGTCAGAATTACTTCTCTATATGGTAAGACCACTGTACGGTCAGACCACTGTATGGGCAGACCACTGTACGGTCAGAATTACTTTTCTATACGGTCAGACCACTGTACGGTCAGACCGCTGTACGGTCAGAATTACTTCTCTATACAGTCAGACCACTGTACGTTCGGTCAGACCACTGTACGGTCAGACCACTGTACAGTCAGAATTACTTCTCTATATGGTCAGACCCCTGTACGGTCAGAATTACTTCTCTATACTCTATATGGTCAGACCACTGTACGGTCAGTATTACTTCTCTATATGGTCAGACCACTGGACGGTCAGACCACTGTATGGTCAGAATAACTTCTTTATATGGTCAGACCACTGTACGGTCAGAGTCAGACCACTGTACGGTCAGACCACTGAATGGTCAGACCACTGTACGGTCAGAATTCCTTCTCTATATGGTCAGACCACTGTACAGCCAGACCACTGTATACCACTGTACGGTCAGACCACTGTACGGTAAGAATTACTTCTCTATACGGTCAGACCACTGTACGGTCATACCACTGTATGGTCAGACCACTGTACGGACAGAATTACTTCTCTATACGGTGAGACCACTGTACGGTCAGGCCACTGTACGGTCAGACCACTGTACGGTCAGAATGACTTCTCTATACGGTCAGGCCGCTGTACGGTCAGACCACTGTACGGTCAGACCGCTGTACGGTCAGAATTACTTCTCTATATGGTAAGACCACTGTACGGTCAGACCACTGTATGGGCAGACCACTGTACGGTCAGAATTACTTTTCTATATGGTCAGCCCACTGTACGGTAAGAATTACTTCTCTATATGGTCAGACCCCTGTACGGTCAGAATTACTTCTCTATATGGTCAGCCCACTGTACGGTCAGACCACTGTATGGTCAGACCACCTGTACTAGGAGACCACTGTACCATCAGACCACTGTACGGTCAGAATTACTTCTGTATACGGTCAGACCACTGTACGGTCAGAATTCCTTCTCTATATGGTCAGACCACTGTACAGCCAGACCACTGTATACCACTGTACGGTCAGACCACTGTACGGTCAGGTCAGACCACTGTACGGTCAGACCACTGTACGGTCAGACCGCTGTACGGTCAGAATTACTTCTCTATACGGTCAGACCACTATACGGTCAGACCACTGTATGGTCAGACCACTGTCCGGTCAGAATTACTTCTCTATACGGTCAGACCACTATACGGTCAGACCACTGTACGGTCAGACCGCTGTACGGTCAGAATTACTTCTCTATATGGGCAGACCACTGTACGGTCAGACCACTGTATGGTCAGACCACTGTACGGTCAGAATTACTTCTCTATACGGTCAGACCACTGTACGGTCAGACCACTGTACGGTCAGAATTACTTCTCTATACGGTCAGACCACTGTACGGTCAGACCACTGTACGGTCAGACCACTGTATGGTCAGACCACTGTACGGTCAGAATTACTTCTCTATACGGTCAGACCACTGTACGGTCAGACCACTGTATGGTCAGACCACTGTACGGTCAGAATTACTTCTCTATACGGTCAGACCACTGTACGGTCAGACCACTGTACGGTCAGAATTACTTCTCTATATGGTCAGACCACTGTACGGTCAGACCACTGTACGGTCAGACCACTGTACGGTCAGACCATCTGTACTAGGAGACCACTGTACGGTCAGAATTACTTCTCTATACGGTCAGACCACTGTACGGTCAGACCACTGTATGGTCAGACCACCTGTACTAGGAGACCACTGTATGGTCAGAATTACTTCTCTATACGGTCAGACCACTGTACGGTCAGACCACTGTACGGTCAGACCATCTGTACTAGGAGACCACTGTACGGTCAGAATTACTTCTCTATACGGTCAGACCACTGTACGGTCAGACCACTTTACGGTCAGACCACCTGTACTAGGAGACCACTGTCCGGTCAGAATTACTTCTCTATATGGTCAGACCACTGTACGGTCAGACCACTGTATGGTCAGACCACTGTACGGTCAGAATCACTTCACTGTATGGTCAGACCACTGTACGGTCAGAATCACTTCTCTATATGGTCAGACCACTGTACGGTCAGAATCACTTCTCTATATGGTCAGACCACTGTACGGTCAGAATCACTTCACTGTATGGTCAGACCACTGTACGGTCAGAATCACTTCTCTATATGGTCAGACCACTGTACGGTCAGAATCACTTCTCTATATGGTCAGACCACTGTACGGTCAGAATCACTTCTCTATATGGTCAGACCACTGTACAGTCAGACCACTGTATGGTCAGAATTACTTCTCTATATGTACAGCTTGGTTTTATTGTGAAACAATGTAAAGAAAAGTTAGATATGGACAGGTACAACTATTATATGGACAGCTGAATGATATGTTAAGACAAATTGTTTGGTGAAGAAGTAAATACTGACATTTGTGGTACGAAGTTAACCTGTATTTTGTATATTTCAGACCTTTGCCGAGAGTACGATGGGTGTTATGGCCTGGCTTATGCCGGTTCTCATTGCTCTCTCTGTGTGTGGCACCATGAACGGATGTGCTCTGTCCATGTCAAGGTAAAGTTATCCGGTCGGCTGTCAGGTATTGGGCGTCGTCTGTCAGGGTCTGAAACAATTTAATGGGTTGCTTGCTCAGCATAATTCTGGGTATCAGGGGGAAAATTGTGTTGTACCTTTAAACAAGGAATTGATATAAACTTTATAAATTGTTTATCTAGGTGAAATACTAGTTAAAGTTATTGTTTGAATTGTTAAATGTCTACATTTTACAATATGTTACATTCACGGAGGTAGTTAAACTTAAAATTCAAAATACGGAAGAACTGTAGGAGAGATTTATATTTGGGAAATGGCTGCTGTTCTTTATTTTTAAAACATGTAAAAATCAGCGTAAATACTCAAGAGGTCAAAGTTGACCGCATATAAAAGATAAAAGTGAGGTCAAATTTCAACTCATGCTCAAATTGTAATTAAAGAGAAAATCCAGCTCGTTTTCAAGGTAACAAGGGAGTCAAAGTTGCTTCTCCAAGGTAAAAAGTATCAGTTGAAAAATAGTTTTCCTTGTGTGGTGCTTACCTCTTTAAATATTTCTGTATAATAAGTATAATCCTACTTGCCAACCCTCCCTATTTAGGAGGGACACTCCTGAATTTTGACCCTTACGTTTAGTATTTTCAACCTGTGAATTTGCTACACTATTACCATATTCTAAGATCTAATGATTTCATCTAAAAGAACAACTGAAAATATGACATTTAAAGGGTGATGTTGTCTCCAGGGGGTATTGCACAAATTTGATTTCTGTTTAAATTTTGAGCATTCAGATTCTCCCCAATAGAAATTTCAAAAAAATGTCAACTATGAGTAATACTCTGATAACTAGCTATAGCCGTCTCTCTGTTGTTGTAGGTTGTTCTTTGTTGGAGCCCAAAACAAACAGATGCCAGCCTTTATGGGGATGATCCAGTACAAAAACATGACACCATCTCCATCTCTTCTGGTCATTGTAAGTCAAAAACTGACTTTAACATAATGGTCAAGGATTTAGCCAATCTTTGCACCACCCAGTCAGTGATATGTATAGGAAATACAAACTTTATTCAGTTTAAGTTGTAACACAGTACAAAATGTATGAGATGTATCCGATTCAAAGGTCAAAAGGTGACGTTGACATTAAGCAGCATGTTGAACGTATACAGACAAAAACATAAAAAACCTGTTTGTAATATCATAGTATCATTGTAATGTGATTAATAAAGACTCCTACTCACCACGAATGTCCTTTGTTACATCAATACTTATGTTAAGGACCCCTACTCACCACGAATGTCCATTGTTACATCAATACTTATGTTAAGGACCCCTACTCACCACGAATGTCCTCTGTTACATCAATACTTATGTTATGGACTCCTACTCACCAGGAATGTCCTCTGTTACATCAATACTTATGTTAAGGACCCCTACTCACCACGAATGTCCTCTGTTACAGTAATACTTATGTTAAGGACCCCTACTCACCAGGAATGTCCTCTGTTACAGTAATACTTATGTTAAGGACCCCTACTCACCACGAATGTCCTCTGTTACATCAATACTTATGTTAAGGACCCCTACTCACCACGAATGTCCTCTGTTACATCAATACTTATGTTAAGGACCCCTACTCACCACGAATGTCCTCTGTTACATCAATACTTATGTTAAGGACCCCTACTCACCACGAATGTCCTCTGTTACATCAATACTTATGTTAAGGACCCCTACTCACCACGAATGTCCTCTGTTACATCAATACTTATGTTAAGGACCCCTACTCACCACGAATGTCCTCTGTTACATCAATACTTATGTTAAGGACCCCTACTCACCACGAATGTCCTCTGTTACATCAATACTTATGTTAAGGACCCCTACTCACCACGAATGTCCTCTGTTACATCAATACTTATGTTAAGGACCCCTACTCACCACGAATGTCCTCTGTTACATCAATACTTATGTTAAGGACCCCTACTCACCACGAATGTCCTCTGTTACATCAATACTTATGTTAAGGACCCCTACTCACCACGAATGTCCTCTGTTACATCAATACTTATGTTAAGGACCCCTACTCACCACGAATGTCCTCTGTTACATCAATACTTATGTTAAGGACCCCTACTCACCACGAATGTCCTCTGTTACATCAATACTTATGTTAAGGACCCCTACTCACCACGAATGTCCTCTGTTACATCAATACTTATGTTAAGGACCCCTACTCACCACGAATGTCCTCTGTTACATCAATACTTATGTTAAGGACCCCTACTCACCACGAATGTCCTCTGTTACATCAATACTTATGTTAAGGACCCCTACTCACCACGAATGTCCTCTGTTACATCAATACTTATGTTAAGGACCCCTACTCACCACGAATGTCCTCTGTTACATCAATACTTATGTTAAGGACCCCTACTCACCACGAATGTCCTCTGTTACATCAATACTTATGTTAAGGACCCCTACTCACCACGAATGTCCTCTGTTACATCAATACTTATGTTAAGGACCCCTACTCACCACGAATGTCCTCTGTTACATCAATACTTATGTTAAGGACCCCTACTCACCACGAATGTCCTCTGTTACATCAATACTTATGTTAAGGACCCCTACTCACCACGAATGTCCTCTGTTACATCAATACTTATGTTAAGGACCCCTACTCACCACGAATGTCCTCTGTTACATCAATACTTATGTTAAGGACCCCTACTCACCACGAATGTCCTCTGTTACATCAATACTTATGTTAAGGACCCCTACTCACCACGAATGTCCTCTGTTACATCAATACTTATGTTAAGGACCCCTACTCACCACGAATGTCCTCTGTTACATCAATACTTATGTTAAGGACCCCTACTCACCACGAATGTCCTCTGTTACATCAATACTTATGTTAAGGACCCCTACTCACCACGAATGTCCTCTGTTACATCAATACTTATGTTAAGGACCCCTACTCACCACGAATGTCCTCTGTTACATCAATACTTATGTTAAGGACCCCTACTCACCACGAATGTCCTCTGTTACATCAATACTTATGTTAAGGACCCCTACTCACCACGAATGTCCTCTGTTACATCAATACTTATGTTAAGGACCCCTACTCACCACGAATGTCCTCTGTTACATCAATACTTATGTTAAGGACCCCTACTCACCACGAATGTCCTCTGTTACATCAATACTTATGTTAAGGACCCCTACTCACCACGAATGTCCTCTGTTACATCAATACTTATGTTAAGGACCCCTACTCACCACGAATGTCCTCTGTTACATCAATACTTATGTTAAGGACCCCTACTCACCACGAATGTCCTCTGTTACATCAATACTTATGTTAAGGACCCCTACTCACCACGAATGTCCTCTGTTACATCAATACTTATGTTAAGGACCCCTACTCACCACGAATGTCCTCTGTTACATCAATACTTATGTTAAGGACCCCTACTCACCACGAATGTCCTCTGTTACATCAATACTTATGTTAAGGACCCCTACTCACCACGAATGTCCTCTGTTACATCAATACTTATGTTAAGGACCCCTACTCACCACGAATGTCCTCTGTTACATCAATACTTATGTTAAGGACCCCTACTCACCACGAATGTCCTCTGTTACATCAATACTTATGTTAAGGACCCCTACTCACCACGAATGTCCTCTGTTACATCAATACTTATGTTAAGGACCCCTACTCACCACGAATGTCCTCTGTTACATCAATACTTATGTTAAGGACCCCTACTCACCACGAATGTCCTCTGTTACATCAATACTTATGTTAAGGACCCCTACTCACCACGAATGTCCTCTGTTACATCAATACTTATGTTAAGGACCCCTACTCACCACGAATGTCCTCTGTTACATCAATACTTATGTTAAGGACCCCTACTCACCACGAATGTCCTCTGTTACATCAATACTTATGTTAAGGACCCCTACTCACCACGAATGTCCTCTGTTACATCAATACTTATGTTAAGGACCCCTACTCACCACGAATGTCCTCTGTTACATCAATACTTATGTTAAGGACCCCTACTCACCACGAATGTCCTCTGTTACATCAATACTTATGTTAAGGACCCCTACTCACCACGAATGTCCTCTGTTACATCAATACTTATGTTAAGGACCCCTACTCACCACGAATGTCCTCTGTTACATCAATACTTATGTTAAGGACCCCTACTCACCACGAATGTCCTCTGTTACATCTATACTTATGTTAAGGACCCCTACTCACCACGAATGTCCTCTGTTACATATACTTATATTAAGGACCCCTTCTCACCACGAATATCCTCTGTTACATATACTTATATTAAGGACCCCTACTCACCACGAATGTCCTCTGTTACATATACTTATATTAAGGACCCCTTCTCACCAGGAATGTCCTCTGTTACATTATACTTATGTTAAGGACCCCTACTCACCAGGAATGTCCTCTGTTACATATACTTATATTAAGGACCCCTACTCACCTGGAATGTCCTCTGTTACAGCTTGTGATGACTCTGATCTACACTTCGACCACCAACATTTTCTTCCTGATCGAGATGGAGGGCTTCGGCTTTGCCTGTGTGCTCACCCTCGTGTTTGCAGGCCAAGTGTATCTCCGCTACAAGGAGCCAGATATTGATCGCCCGATCAAGGTAGGTGACTCTGTTGATAGCCTAAAAAGATAGTATTTTCTTTAAAAAAAGACTATCATACATATGTGAAACAGACAGAAAAATCTCAACCTTCAGGGTTGCATTTTAGAGGTCAGCAAACCCTTGTGCTGAACCTCAAAAATCTTATCCTCAGATCAAGATTTCTCTGTCGACATCACACTAGAACTATAGATTATGTAATTCCTTGTGTGTAAAACTGACTTAAAACTATATGATCTGTACGACTTTCTTCTATAGGTGCCAATCATTTTGCCGATTATCCTGTGTCTTATAAGTGGCTTCATTGTGGTTCTGACGCTCTACCAGAAGCCGTGGGAGAGTCTGGTGGCTTTGTGCCTTGTTGCTGCGGGAACCATCTATTATCTTGTGTTACCGAAACTTCCAAAATCCATCACAGACAAGATAGGTTTGTATAACTTTGTTTCAGTAAGATTGTGAAATGTTGCAATCACTTTTCTACCGAAATTGTTCCTGTTTACCAACTCATACTAAACCATCGAATAATTGGCACATGTGGTGGTCAATCTTAGCACTTAGCTATATAAAACATTATATAAATATGACATTCATTAGCAGGTGACAGTGAATATCGCCGAGGGTGACAATATTCACTGTCCCCTGCTAATGAATGTCATATCTATTTTGTTATACCAAGAGACTTTGTAGCTCAGAAATGGCAGCAAACCTCGATAATGACATCTTGTTTGTTGATAGTCTGCTGTTTACAATCGCTATCGCTTGGGGAAACCAAACGGTGAACGCACATTTTTCGCGCATGTGATATTTTTCACTGTCTCATGGCAATATCACCCGCGCCCCTTAAAACCAATGTATTTTCGGAGTGTGACAGAGATTTTTGTTTAATTTTCTCCCAACCAATCAAATAGCTAGAAATTCACTTGAGGTGTAACAATATAAGTTGATTAACATCCTCTGCCACTTTATTCTGATAAAATCTGGAACTATGGAATGTGGTGGTGTGAAGATTGGCCCTGTTCGACTCTACCTCTCCATTACAAACAATCATTTTGGCAGATCAAGTTTGTTATCACAATTTCTCAAGAAATAAATGAGCGATCTTTCTCAAATCAAAATGTCAGTTTCCCTTGGACTGTAGATGTGCATATTTTATTTTGGGACTGATTGGAAAAATAACATGGCTGCCAGGAAGCCATTTTGAATTTCACCAGTTCAAGCTCGGTTTTATATTGCTATTTTTCGAGAAGTTTCAGACAGACATTTCTCAAACTTCATGTATAAGTCCCTCTTTGTCTTTTGTCTTTGCATGTTTCATTTTGAGACTGATTTGGAATCCAGTTTGGCCCTCTGCAGTTCTCGGTTTCCTTGTACATGCATTCAGTAATAACTTAATGTCATTTTTATCAACAGATACATTCACACAGGCGACCCAGAAGCTCCTGATGGTGCTACCTCCAGACAACCCAGATGAGATCAACTGGGAGTAGACTGGCAGGCATCGGGACCCAGCAACGCAAATAATGTCGACTGGAGACTTTCAGGCATCAGGACCCTCGGGTCAAAAGGATGTTGGGCTGGGTGTAAAATGTTAATCCACTGGGTGTTAAATGTTAATCCATTACATCCATGGAAGTGCGAAAATAATGGTCCACAGTGACCACTGGCTGATGGGTGTCGGATATCCACACCCAACAGGTTTCTGGGTGACAGAACGGCCGGGAGGGCGGGGGGTGGTTAATAAGTTATTACATGACCAACATAAGCGAAGTAGGAAACTAAATACAGAACATCAGAGGACAAGGTAATTAACAACAGAACCATTATAAGCAGGCAAACATTTCCTAGTGTACAGTGCTACAATCCTTTTTTCCTATTAATTGAAATATGGTATTTTTTCCTTGTCCATTTTTTTTTGACAGATACATTTTGTTTATTATAATATTCTGCATCTAATACACATATTATTTATTGTTAAAAATATATTATCCACCTACCACCCAACTGAAAACAAAATGCTTTTAAACATTTTTGTTTTAGCTTTGTATTCTATGCCACACGAGCTTCAGTACCACTGCTTAACAGAATGTTGTTTTCTGTAAAAAAATATATTTGTTCATGGTAAGATATAATTTGTAAAATGAAAAAAAAAACCCATTAAATTTATGACCTTAAGGTGAACAAGACAAGGACAGATAATCAGCAAAATATAATCTAAATTACTGTAGAATGGAACAAAATTGATTCTTTAAGAATTACAAGAGGTCTAAATTTGGGAATCAAACAAAACGTGGATTCGAATCAAATGAGAAAGATCTCTTGGAATGATTGACATAATATTCTGAATTTCATTTTATTGTAAGATATTTTTGGATTTTGGTAAATATTGTATGAGAAACCGTATCTCACACAAATTATGTTTAATTTCTTCTCTTCATGACAATGGGCTAATTGTCTCCAGTGAAAGAACTTTTGGAAACTTAGGAGTATGTTGGGTAGACAGATTTCCCCATCTATTGAGGAACATGTAGAAAAAAGTTTCATATTGAACAGTTTCCATTTTTATGTCGAACAGATTTTTGCTTTTGCTAAATCTCTAAAGTTGGTTTATTGCTGATATTTGCTTTAAAATGTTTCAGAATCTCCGAAGACAATTATGACTTGTTAAAATGTTTTAAAATGTCTAAAATTTCAAAGGATAAGAAAATTGTTAATTTATTCCTTTTAACTTATTACGAATCTCAACATTCATTGGGGAAGGTGCTTGTATGGCTATTGCAGTGTGTTAATTTCATTTTGCCTGATGGTTTAGATTATGATTTCCTTCGACAGAAATATTTCTACTGCATTTATCAGTATCATCCATGAATGTGTTGCATAATAAGTTCATTAATATAAAGGTCTGGCTTAACCAGTTAATATAGTGCATTTATAATTATGATGGTTTCCCTATATTGTAATACAGTGTAAGAAAGAATGTGACTGAGTGAGAGGCAGACAGAAGGTGACTGACAGACGGAGTGAGAGACAGACGGAGTGAGAGACAGACGGAGTGAGAGACAAACGGAAGGTGACTGACAGACGGAGTGAGAGACAGACGGAAGGTGACTGACAGATGGAGTGAGAGACAGACGGAGTGAGAGACAGATGGAGTGAGAGGCAGACAGAAGGTGACTGACAGATGGAGTGAGAGACAGATGGAGTGAGTGACAGACAGTGAGAGACAGAGTGAGAGACAGACAGAGTGAGAGACAGACGGAGTGAGAGACAGACAGAGTGAGAGACAGACGGAGTGAGAGACAGACAGAAGGTGACTGGCAGACTGAGTGAGGGACAGACCAAAGGTGACTGACAGACGGAGTGAGAGACAGACGGAAGGTGACTGACAGATGGAGTGAGAGACAGACGGAGTGAGAGACAGATGGAGTGAGAGGCAGACAGAATGTGACTGACAGACGGAGTGAGTGACAGACAGTAAGAGACAGATGGAGTGAGAGACAGACGGAAGGTGACTAGCAGACTGAGTGAGAGACAGACGGAGTGAGAGACAGATGGAGTGAGTGACAGACAGTGAGAGACAGACGGAGTGAGAGACAGACGGAAGGTGACTGACAGAGTGAGAGACAGACGGAGTGAGAGACAGACGGAAGGTGACTGGCAGAGAGACTGATAGAAAGATATTAAAATGAAGATTATATATACACACATACAAAATGTACATGTATACATATATGTATTTAATTTTTTTTTATTAGAATTTGATGTGTTCAGTTGTCTTGTCAAATGTTAAAGAGAAACATTTGTTTTTTACAGTGTTTTTGTATTGTTAACAAGTTAGTATGTTCAGTGCTGCTGTTTGCATAATAATCAAACTGAGAGAAAACAAACTTTGATAACTTGTAGATCTTTGTATGACAATTGTGTAGTTTTGCCTGAGTACAGTATTGCCTATCAGAGCTATTTTCCTCATAATTCGGGACTTCTGTGTATGGTATGTAAACCAGATATTATGATGACCAGATCCAGAGGTGTATTTATATATAAATTTAGCCTGTGTTATCTCAATATCAGTACACTACAGACATGAAATAGTGTAAGTTTAATATATTTAAGCTAGAAGCAAGACAACTTGTTTCATGACCAAATGATCGGCTGTAACAGAATGGGCTGGAAACATTGATATGGAGATGATCTATTTTTCTAAGTTATTAATGGGACATCAGGACGAAAAACACTGGTGTGTGAGAGATAATACAATAGAAGTCTCAATTGTTATTTAGTATTTATGTTAATGTGTATGTCATGTCATTATGATATGTACAGAGTTATCAGATCTGATTCGTTCTATTGAGATGTTTAAGCTCTACATATTATATCACGTGTGTAATTAATGTCCCCCGCTGTTGAAGTAATTAAAACACTATTAAGTATTATTCATGACCAACAGTAGAGGCCACTTTCTAAGAGAAGAACATTTGTTGTGACTAGTGTTTAAATGATTCAGTATTTCCACTCTCCCTCATACACTGGTTTACGGTCCATTGGTCAGTTTTCTAAGTTTGTAATACAGCATAACTTGTCTTACAACCCCTTGGATATAAAGATATTCTTTGTAGATTAACCTGTCTTTTGTGAACACCTGTGTGATCTGACAAGTTCTGTTTGGAAGGTTACGTTCTATTATTTCTGTTTGATGTATATTTAATACAAATCACTCTCCATATTCTCCCAAGTCATTATCATAAACAACATGTCATATCTCGTTAACTGATTACTGTTCTCATGTAGGATGGTGACTAGTATTAATTCTGCCTTTATCTGTTACAGTATGAAGTGTATATGTTACATATCGTTCACTGTCATCTGTTAGATGGTAGTTATCGAAGGTACATCAGTTAGATGGTAGTTATTGAAGTACATCTGTTGTGCTTGATTATACTGTTGAATACCGAGGTGTTGTCATTTGTGTTTAGCTCGGTTGACGAGCGTGTTGAGCCCGAGTGTGCTGGTTGTCATGGGTTTCACTCTCAGTGTGGAGCTGAGTGTAATTTACAACTTAACTTTCAGCAAAAGTATTTGCATAATACATTGATCTTTTGATGTACCTGGTAAATTGTACAAATATGGTTAATAAAATACATTTTCCAGCAAATGACATGTCTGCCCCCGTCATGTGTTGGTAGTTACTTCATTGAGTTACGATTCCACCTTTCTAAGGTCAGTTGTGGGGTCAAGATTAACCGTTTGGTGTACTGTAGTGTAAAGAAAGTAAGTTTCCGGATTCATGCCAAATATAACACTATCTTTTTTTTTATCATGGCACTTACTGGCCAGTCATGGTGCTTACTGGCCAGTCATGGAGCTTACTGCAAACAACACCAATTTGTATCATAGTATTAGAGCAGAAATATATCGGTAGTACGATTCATTTTATCATTAAACATCATTGTGTCCTCGGAAAAGTTTGTTTAGCATTTTTTGCTGTTTATTTCATGCTGTATATATTTTTATGTATTTAGTAGTGTGCTATGATTATATAACCAATTTTATACATGTGTTTGGTATCGGTGTTAAAATGTGATATCAGTGTTCAGTGTTAAAATGTGGTATAATGTGGTATAATGTGGTATCATTGTTATAATGTGGTATCACTGGCATAATGTGGTATCATTGATATAATGTGGTATCATTGTTATAATGTGGTATCATTGGTATAATGTGGTATCATTGTTATAATGTGGTATAATGTGGTATAATGTGGTATCATTGTTATAATGTGGTATCACTGGCATAATGTGGTATCATTGTTATAATGTGGTAATTGTTATAATGTGGTATAATGTGGTATCAAATTGTTATAATGTGGTATCATTGTTATAATGTGGTATCATTGTTATAATGTGGTATCATTGTTATAATGTGGTATCATTGTTATAATGCATATATAGTGAGTTATGGAGAGTAGATGTGGAAGATGTTCGAACTCTTGTCAGGCGACACGTCATTGGTGGGTTGAGCAGTCAGTAGATGAATGTGATCTCTACAGGTAGTCATATGAAATAGGTTTTGTGCACATCATAATATTTGCAGGATTCCTTTTTTGCACTGAACTTGTAATTTGATCTGTTTTTAACTACAACGTACCAAAGATCCATTTATAGAACAGATCATTGAACATTTTCTGTGTCGCCCCCATTTTGAATTCCTACGCTTTTCACTAATGACGATCTCATCATCGAACTTTATTTAATCATAAAAACATTTCTACAAACACTGCATACAAGTCTTGTGTACATAGCTATCTAGGCTTATGTTGAGGTGTACAGCCGTTTGTGTTGAGGACATGTAATTATCCCGAAGCTGTACTTCACTGGAAGTACAAAGAGAGGTGTACACCATATGAAAGTAAATATATAACTGATTGTTCTAATTTTGATTCTGACCAAGTGATGGGATGTTTGTGAAGTAGTTGTCTTTATCTATTGGCAGCTTCTCCGACACCTACTTTGTTGTTGTTTTCAGGACTTTGCAGTGTTACACATTTTGTTATTATTATATCTGTTGGTACGGTATGTTTGATACCTATAAACTAGGTGGGTTTTATGTAATCCATTTTGTGTGTCGAAAGTATTATTCCCAGGAATTTCTGAACAAGTTAATGCAATGAAAAAGTATTTTGTTTACTAGAATTTACCTGTGTAATCTAAACAAAATCATCTGTTGTAGCTGTTTTTGTCTCTAGTTTCCATGACAAACGTGTTTTATGTCGGGGGTATAGTGGATGATACAGTATTGTAAACCTCGATAATACAACCCCCGAGTACTGTTGACATCCTGTCTAATCTAACTGGTACCTACAGGGTGTCAGATTAGACAGGTGTCGGTGTACATACATATAACACATACAATTTATCTCGTACGGAAGGTTAAATTCAGCACTGATTGGTCATGTACTGATGCAGCTGTCTATATGCAAGATATATTTAGTTTGTCTATTTAAGCTATTAATGCCTGATGATGCTATAAAGCTGTCAGTAAATAGCTATCTAACTACTGTTTATATTTTTGAAGTTGTGATGAATTAGTCAAAGGTGAAGCTTTCCTAATTAATTAACTATAAAGAGCTTCCTTCTCAATGATCAACAGGTTTTTGACCTTGACTGGATAGATGACCTTGACCTTGTCACTGTACCTGGTACACAGGTCCGGTTGTTGTCCAGGCATAATGTGCCTAACTGCTAAACGGTATTAATTGCGTGAACTGTTTTGAATAAAAATATTTCGTCAGTGAATTATTGAAATTTGAGTTTTTTGTGTTCTTTTTGTCAAATACTTCAGCAACAGGCGCGTAGCTAGCCCCTTTACCATGTGAAAGCCTGACATGGGGTTGCCGAAGGTATCTCTCCCCGAAGCGCGTAGCGCGAGCAGGGGGAGGGTACAGAAGGGTGTCTTCCCCCTCCCGTAAGGGGGGTCTAGGGGGTCTCCCCCATGAAAATTTTGTTTTCTAGAACGTCTCTGGAGCCATTTCCCACGTCCTGATGTCTGTTTTCTTGTTTAAATCCGCAAGAAAAAAGTCCTATTTTTTTGTATATATATATACCTATTTACGTGGATCCAGTGTAATTCTGAAGATTAACCGTCGGTATTGCTTTGTACACCCTCCATACATACATTGTCTGGTTTTTACCTAATCTTGATAAATGCATTTGATACTTCTGCATGAGTGAACATGCAATTGGGTTTGTCTTTCTCATAATCTGATCCGAGTTCATTGGGAAGCGAAGTTACCCCCACTGTCACCTTTACTCAGTCACCAACACAGTTTCGTCTTCTGTTTGTGCTTTGTGACTGGTTCCTTATACTTGCTTCTGTTATTGATTTGGCATTTCGAGAAGCGAGGTTGCCCCCACTATCATCATCATGCCCAGGTTTACAGTCTCCAATACCGTTTCGTCTTCTGTTTTCATAAACATTTTGTGGACATGGAAGAAAATTAAAGTTTAGTTTTATATACGTCCATTATAGAAGAATATTATGCGCAAGTAAAAAAATACAAAGCACCGTGATTTTTAAAAATTCTGTTGTGTTGTAATTGGGCAGGCTCCAGAAGACAGTTTTCGTCATTTAAAAAAATCCGTCATGAAAACCTATACTTGTCAAAATCATGTGCAAGCCCGGGCTTATTGGCTTACATGGTAGCTACGCGCCTGAGCAAGAATACTAACTCATATACTGTGAAATCAAAGAAAGGATGTGAAGTATATGCTATCTTTTACATGAAACCCATGATTGGTTTAAGAGTTTAGCATATATGCAACCTTTCACATTAAACCCAAGATTTGTTTTAAGAGTTATGGAGATATGCTACCTTACACAATAAGCATGCAGGATGCTTTAGAGCTATCGCCTTTAAGATAGTATGATTTTGCATAAGTTCAGAACTAACGGAGAGTTACATTTATATACTTCAGTTAGCCTTCAACTTTGTTTCTGGTGTGGAATTCTTGTGTGGAATAGACTTATAGCATACAGCCTTAAGTGGAATAGACTTATAGCATACAGCCTTAGGTGGAACAGACTTATAGCATACACTCTTAGGTAGAATAAACTTATAGCATACAGCTTAAGTTGAATAGACTTACAGCATACAGCCTTAAGTGGAATAGACTTACAGCATACAGCCTTAGGTGGAACAGACTTATAGCATACACTCTTAGGTAGAATAAACTTATAGCATACAGCCTTAGGTGGAATAAACTTATAGCATACAGCCTTAAGTGGAATAAACTTATAGCATACAGCCTTAAGTGGAATAGACTTATAGCATACAGCCTTAAGTGGAATAAACTTGTAGCATACAGCCTTAAGTGGAATAGACTTACAGCATACAGCCTTAGGTGGAATAGACTTATAGCATACAGCCTTAAGTGGAATAGACTTATAGCATACAGCCTTAAGTGGAATAGACTTATAGCATACAGCCTTAAGTGGAATAGACTTATAGCATACAGCCTTAAGTGGAATAGACTTATAGCATACAGCCTTAAGTGGAATAGACTTATAGCATACAGCCTTAAGTGGAATAGACTTATAGCATACAGCCTTAAGTGGAATAGACTTATAGCATACAGCCTTAAGTGGAATAGACTTATAGCATACAGCCTTAAGTGGAATAAACTTGTAGCATACAGCCTTAAGTGGAATAGACTTACAGCATACAGCCTTAAGTGGAATAAACTTGTAGCATACAGCCTTAGGTGGAATAAACTTGTAGCATACAGCCTTAAGTGGAATAAACTTGTAGCATACAACCTTAAGTGGAATAGACTTACAGCATACAGCCTTAGGTGGAATAAACTTATAGCATACAGCCTTAAGTGGAATAGACTTATAGCATACAGCCTTAGGTGGAATAGACTTACAGCATACAGCCTTAGTTGGAACAGACTTATAGCATACAGCCTTAAGTGGAATAAACTTGTAGCATACAGCCTTAAGTGGAATAGACTTATAGCATACAGCCTTAGGTGGAACAGACTTACAGCATACAGCCTTAGGTGGAACAGACTTACAGCATACAGCCTTAAGTGGAATAGACATACAGCCTTAAGTGGAACAGACGGTGAAGTGTCTTTCACTGTTGAGACAAAAATGTGTAAAGTTGAATGTTTGCTGGTTGAACCTTTACTTATTTCTCTCTTTATAAACAAACAAAACAACTTAAAATATTACAGTTTTGATTTCTTTAATGTTAATAATATTTAAAATATTTAATTTCTAAATATATCGGTACACAATATAATTAAAGTAAATCAAGTGACCAGCACTTGTAACTGAATGTCAATGAGTGAGACCTGCATGGCTCGGATTATAGAGTTATTAAACTGTAAATGGAATGTGATGTCTGTGTCAACACAGAATACAAAATAGTGAGTAGACATTAATTATTTAATATAACAACAAGATTGGTATATTATACAATATTGCAGATTTAGAAAGTTTCTGGACGGAATCAGCAATACACAAAATCACAGAAAGTGGATGGGTGTTTTATCACCATAGCAATTACACCACTAGTACATGTACTTATGAAAGAAGGTTCATAGATTGATGAATGCAAAAAACTACATAATCACACACCTGAAAGCAACCAAATGACAATATTATTTGCGTACTTGTATATATACTATAATGTCTTTTTAAATCTTTCATTTAAATATACGATTCCCCTGATACACAACCAAAAAGAAATTTCAAAACTTGTGATTTACTGTTAATTTCAATAGATGGAACACTTCCATTTCCAGCTAGAAATGAGCAGAAAATTTCCAAAATTACAGCAACGTTTATCAGATACAGGACGGCACATGTACAAGTTTCATGCAATTAGTTAGTAAATGTAAGGTAGTAAATACATATATAGTTCATCTTACAATGTAAATTTTACAAGTGATAATAGTATAAAATTAGTACATCTTTTGTGACATAGGAAATTCTGAAGAGGAATGCGTTCATCTCTTCTAAAGTCCATTTCAGTGATTTGTGTATGTGAAGCTATAGACAAAAGCTGTCACCGGGGGGGATACCATCATATATCACTGGTTGGTAAAAATAATTGAGGATTGATCTGAGGTGAGTGTTTGAATGAAAACATTGATATAGATTGTGAGATTTCCAGGCTGAAAAAGTCCACGCCACAAGTTAGTCGGATCCTTTGGTAAGACGAAAATCACCATAATCCGAGTACCACATTTAACTCGACATTCATAGTAAAATTCTATTAGTTTACTGGTGAAATTAATAAATATTAATCATAATTGTAAGAATGAATATTTAACAGACATAACTTACTTAGAACGCACTTAACATGTATCATAATTAACAATGAAATAAAAGTTCACAGAGACGTGAGAGTTCATTGGCATGTACGTACAAATATTCCCTCAAGATAACGTAAAATCAGACTAGCTGACTTCATGCAATAATGAATGTAAAAATGTCACGAAAATTTGATGAAAAAGGATGTCCAGAAGAAAACTTGTCGTGATCATCCTGTACTTTTTCGGACATTAGTCAAAGGGAAATAACTGTAGATGGTAAAATAATTGTTCACACAGTTCCAGACGGGATACGACCTCCAAGCTTGGTGATCACATCCTTCATCTCGGCAACGCCTGAAACATCAGAAGGATTTAATTCATTACTAAGTCCAGGGAACTAAAATGATTTCTTTGTTATTTGTTATGAAATACCAAATAACCGGTATTATCAGGGTGTTTTGAAAAATATTTTTTAAATTAAAGTTAATTCAGGTTTGCAAAGGCCAAGGGTAATGCATATATGGAAACCCCTTAAACCAATTTCAGGTTCTTCAGAATGTTTGTATATAGAATATCTATGAGGTGACTTTTTTATTTATTAACTTGCACCAAGGTAATGAAATCTAATGTATTTCAATTGGTAAAACCAAGTTAACAGAATTATAACTCTCATGATTTTAGCGTAATTCTAGATATCATAATGGCTTCTTGCAAATCAAAGTTCTCATAAAAATTTGTCTCTGTAAACATAGGCAATCATACATACTTTGTTTAAGTTCCCCATTCTCCTCCGTCAACTCGTTGTTACGACTGGACAAGAAGACAGCATCTTGAATGGAGTCCTCAAGTAGCTGTCTGTAGCGCTGGTCCAGGGCGGCCTTCTGCTCCTCGAACATCTCGCGGTAACTACGGAATGTCTGAAATGAAGGAATATCTCACTGTAACTATGGAATGTCTGAAATGAAGGAATATCTCACGGTAACTACGGAATGTCTGAAATGAAGGAATATCTCACGGTAACTACGGAATGTCTGAAATTAAGGAATATCTCACGGTAACTACGGAATGTCTGAAATGAAGGAATATCTCACGGTAACTACGGAATGTCTGAAATGAAGGAATATCTCACGGTAACTACGGAATGTCTGAAATGAAGGAATATCTCACGGTAACTACGGAATGTCTGAAATGAAGGAATATCTCACGGTAACTACGGAATGTCTGAAATGAAGGAATATCTCACGGTAACTACGGAATGTCTGAAATGAAGGAATATCTCACGGTAACTACGGAATGTCTGAAATGAAGGAATATCTCACGGTAACTACGGAATGTCTGAAATGAAGGAATATCTCACGGTAACTACGGAATGTCTGAAATGAAGGAATATCTCACGGTAACTACGGAATGTCTGAAATGAAGGAATATCTCACGGTAACTACGGAATGTCTGAAATGAAGGAATATCTCACGGTAACTACGGAATGTCTGAAATGAAGGAATATCTCACGGTAACTACGGAATGTCTGAAATGAAGGAATATCTCACGGTAACTACGGAATGTCTGAAATGAAGGAATATCTCACGGTAACTACGGAATGTCTGAAATGAAGGAATATCTCACGGTAACTACGGAATGTCTGAAATGAAGGAATATCTCACGGTAACTACGGAATGTCTGAAATGAAGGAATATCTCACGGTAACTACGGAATGTCTGAAATGAAGGAATATCTCACGGTAACTACGGAATGTCTGAAATGAAGGAATATCTCACGGTAACTACGGAATGTCTGAAATGAAGGAATATCTCACGGTAACTACGGAATGTCTGAAATGAAGGAATATCTCACGGTAACTACGGAATGTCTGAAATGAAGGAATATCTCACGGTAACTACGGAATGTCTGAAATGAAGGAATATCTCACGGTAACTACGGAATGTCTGAAATGAAGGAATATCTCACGGTAACTACGGAATGTCTGAAATGAAGGAATATCTCACGGTAACTACGGAATGTCTGAAATGAAGGAATATCTCACGGTAACTACGGAATGTCTGAAATGAAGGAATATCTCACGGTAACTACGGAATGTCTGAAATGAAGGAATATCTCACGGTAACTACGGAATGTCTGAAATGAAGGAATATCTCACGGTAACTACGGAATGTCTGAAATGAAGGAATATCTCACGGTAACTACGGAATGTCTGAAATGAAGGAATATCTCATGGTAACTATGGAATGTCTATGCACAAACATTTAAAGAGTGGCTGAGTTTAAGTAGAGAGGTGTAAAATTCAACAAATATCACTGAAAATGTTTCACATATGTTAACTTAGATTAATAAATGAAAGTCAGACGTTGCAGGTATGAAGCCTTCTTATAGCAGGTGAGAAATACATGTAACAAGCGTGTAATGTACCTGTAACAGGCGTGTAACGTACCTGTTGGTGTATATGGTACATGTAATTGGTGCGTAGCATACCTGTGACAGGTGTGTGACGTACCTGTGACAGGTGTGTGACATACCTGTGACAGGTGTGACGCACCTGTGACAGGTGTGTGACGTACCTGTGACAGGTGTGTGACGTACCTGTGACAGGTGTGTGATGTACCTGTGACAGGTGTGTGATGTACCTGTGACAGGTGTGTGACATACCTGTGACAGGTGTGTGATGTACCTGTGACAGGTGTGTGACGTACCTGTGACAGGTGTGTGACGTACCTGTGACAGGTGTGTGACATACCTGTGACAGGTGTGTGACGTACCTGAAAGTGTTGAAGCTGCTGAATCTCCATCTCGTCCTTGTGTAGTTTGTACACATCTTCGAGTTCCTTGGCCAGACGGTTCTTCTCATGTTGTAGGGTCTGCAGCTGAAATGGTGATATATGAATTGTCACAAAAAAAACAAAAAGTACATTACCAATAGCCAGATACATTAATCAGAATAAGATTATTGTGATTAAAATATAAAATCATATGTAAACAAAACCTGTAGCAAAATACATGTTAGCTAACTGTGACTGTGAAATCTAGCCTAGAACTAGAACACTGACAGGTCAGTAAGGGCCCCGTCTTGTGGCAATATATCCCCCATAATCATCAAGAAGCAATCTGCCCATAAAGCTGAGCTTGACGTTTGATATGTGGACTTCAAAAAGAATCGCAAGGAAGCAAAATATACATTTTACATGTACTATGATGTGAGTCGTTTCCTTCCACCTCCATATTTGCTGGGCAAACAGAAATGTAAATACCGGTGCAATACTCATTTATTAGCTTTGATTTGTTTTATTTAACCTTATATACCTCCTCCATCAAGAGCCAGAGTCAAAGTCAGAGATCCACTTTGTCTTTGAACTTTGGACCCAAATGACCTTGACCATTAACCCAGTGACCCTGATCTTTGGTCAGTTGACTTATTCTTTAATTCCGACCAACTTTGCTCCTTAATATCATAACAAAATGTTCATCAGTGAAAATACAAAACTTGACCTTGACCCTTTGAAACCCGTAACCTGGACCTAAGGTCAGTTGACTCTGTGTTAAGTTCTGAACAACATTGCTTCATAATGTCATAACAAAATGTTCATCAAGGAAAAGATACAAAATTTAACCTTCACCTTTGACCCAGTGACCTTGACCTTTGGTCAATTGACTCCTTGTTTAATCTGAGCTACATTGCTTCAAAGTGTCATAGCGAAATGTTCACCAGTGAAAAGATACAAAATTTAACCTTGACCTTTGACCCAATGACCTTGACCTTTGGTCAGTTGACTCCTTGTTTAATTCTGATCAACTTTGCTTCATAATGTCATAACAAAATGTTCATCAGTGAAAAGATGTAAAATTTGACCTTGACCTTTGAACCTAATGACCTTGACTTTTTACCTCAGTGTGTCTCTTTGTTTAATTTCGAACAACTTTGCTCCATAATGTCATAGCTAAATGTTCACCAGTGAAAAGCTACAAAATTTGACCTTGACCCCTGACCCGATGACCTTGACCTTTGGTCTGTTGACTCCTTGTTTAATTCTGATCAACTTTGCTTCATAATGTCATAACAAAATATTCATCAGTGAAAAGATGTAAAATTTGACCTTGACCTTTGAACCTAATGACCTTGACCTTTGACCTTGACTTTTTACTGCAATGTGTATTTTTGTGAACTAAACATCTTGACCAAGTTTCATGTACATCGGTCAATAAATACCAAAGTAATCAGCCAGGAACAAAATTTGTGGACGGACAGACAGACAGACAGACAGACAGACAGAGTGATTACTATAGGGCACCCGTATCTCCGATACGGGGCCCTAATAAAAATGTATAAATCAGTTCTGAAAATAACACCGAGACACCAAGTTTTCTCTATTATCATGTCTCATCAATATGAAGGTTTACCAGGGACACAGTGAAACCCGTCTAATCTGACAAAATGTTAACACAGCACATTGGTAAAGCCAGGAACACTACACAAGTCTTATTTGTTAGTTTACATGAGAAGAGAGATTACAGAATTGTGTTGCATTAGACAGGATGTCGAATTACATGTGCTTGGACGTCAGATTAGTCAGTTTTCAATATACCAGTGATAATAAATTATAAAAGACCTAACTCCCATCCTCTGTATCCTTTATTATAACAGGGGAACCTTACCTGGTAGGCGACGACTGCCTTGTTGGCCTTCAGTTCCACCACCTGTATCTCTAAGGCTGCCCCCTCCTGTGGCGTGTATTTTTTACCCTCGGTCATCTTGACCTGGATCTCCAACTTCTCCTGTTCGATCTCAATATTCATCTTGTCGAGTTCATCGGCCACCATAGCTTTGTTCTGCTGCTCTAACTGATGGCGTTCCTCCAGCTGTTCACAAAAGATTACTTAACGAGATGTTAGGGAGAATTTCACTTATCTACATCTACATTAACTCAAAAATGATCTAGCGTAAGGGAGATAAGAATTTCATTAACTGATCTGATTATTTAATGTTATCATTATTATCTATGCCTAAATCAACTCAATAATCTCGGGGGCTGAGGGAGACAAGAATTTCATTAATGTATCTTTACATCTAGATCAACTCCATAATGATTTAGTCTGGGGGTGATCAGAATTTCATTAACTTAACATATACACATCTAGATCCCTCAATAATGATCTGGTATGAGGTAGACAAGAATTTATCTAATTTATCTACCCACCTAGCTAGGTCAACACAACATTGACCTGGTATGAGATAGCATACACTAAGGCCGTTTCCGTTTAAATGGTTGAACTGGTCGGACCACAGTTGTTCGTTTATTAAGTAAGGTTGGGCCCAGTATTCTGATGCTGCACTCAGGCGAGCCTTGACAAAGCCTTGCAAGGCCTGCATAAACATTTGCAGGTCTGCCAGGATTTCTACACGAAATTGTTACATCTAAAAATGGACAAACGGTTGTTCCGCATAAACGACAGACCCCAGGTCATTAAATAAATTCATACATAGTTACTTTTATTATACAGAGTTCTCCCAAGCATCAGAGACACCGAAATCAAATTGACTTGATAAACCATATTGAATAGATTTAATACATATAATTAAATACACACTAAATATTTAGAAGGTGAACTATGGTTACAAGGGGAACTATGGTAAGAGCCTGATAACTGACCTCTACTTTCTGTCTGACCTCGGCACTTCCTTTTATCGCGGTCATCTGGGCCTTGGCATTCTACAAACACAGGAGAAGCAACCATCAAAATGTCATCAACAGTTTTAATTCAAACGGCAGCCTATATTTTTATAATGAAAATAGAATGTGTTACTTTCCTTCTTGACTGCTAAGTTCATCTCCATTTGAACCTATTGACCACTCATTATGATAATGTGACCACCCATATTGATCTTGTCACCACCCATTATGATAATGTGACCACCCATATTGATCTTGTCACCACCCATATTGATCTTGTCACCACCCATATTGATCTTGTCACCACCCATTATGATCTTGTCACCACCCATATTGATCTTGCCACCACCCATTATGATCTTGTCACCACCCATTATGATCTTGTCACCACCCATTTTGATCTTGTCACCACCCATATTGATCTTGTCACCACCCATTATGATCTTGTCACCACCCATATTGATCTTGCCACCACCCATTATGATCTTGTCACCACCCATTATGATCTTGTCACCACCCATTATGATCTTGTCACCACCCATAATGATCTTGTCACCACCCATTATGATCTTGTCACCACCCATTATGATCTTGTCACCACCCATAATGATCTTGTCACCACCCATTATGATCTTGTCACCACCCATTATGATCTTGTCACCACCCATTATGATCTTGTCACCACCCATTATGATCTTGTCACCACCCATAATGATCTTGTCACCACCCATTATGATCTTGTCACCACCCATTATGATCTTGTCACCACCCATTATGATCTTGTCACCACCCATTATGATCTTGTCACCACCCATTATGATCTTGTCACCACCCATTATGATCTTGTCACCACCCATTTTGATCTTGTCACCACCCATTATGATAATGTGACCACCCATATTGATCTTGTCACCACCCATATTGATCTTGTCACCACCCATTATGATCTTGTCACCACCCATTATGATAATGTGACCACCCGTATTGATCTTGTCACCACCCATTATGATCTTGCCACCACTCATTATGATCTTGTCACCACCCATTATGATCTTGTCACCACCCATTATGATCTTGTCACCACCCATAATGATCTTCTCACCACCCATTATGATCCTGCCACCACCCATTATGATCTTGTCACCACCCATATTGATCTTGTCACCACCCATTATGATAATGTGACCACCCATATTGATATTCTCACCACCCATATTGATCTTGTCACCACCCCTTATGATCTTGTCACCACCCATTATGATCTTGCCACCACTCATTATGATCTTGTCGCCACCCATTATGATCTTGTCACCACCCATATTGATCTTGCCACCACCCATTATGATCTTGTCACCACCCATTATGCTTGCCACCACCCATTATGATCTTGTCACCGCCCATTATGATCTTGCCACCACCCATTATGATCTTGTCACCACCCATATTGATCTTGTCACCACCCATTATGATCTTGTCACCACCCATAATGATCTTGCCACCACCCATTATGATCTTGCCACCACTCATTATGATCTTGTCACCACCCATTATGAGCGTGCCAACACCCATTATGATCTTGCCACCCACCATTATGATCTTGTCACCACCCATTATGCTTGCCCCCACCCATTATGATCTTGTCACCACCCATAATGATCTTCTCACCACCCATTATGATCCTGCCACCACCCATTATGATCTTGTCACCACCCATTATGATCTTGCCAACACCCATTATGATCTTGCCACCAACCATTATGATCTTGTCACCACCCATTATGATCTTGTTACCACCCATTATGATAATGTGACCACCCATATTGATCTTGTCACCACCCACTATGATCTTGTCACCACCCATTATGATCTTGCCACCAACCATTTTGATCTTGCAAACACCCATTATGATCTTGTCACCACCCATTATGATCTTGCCACCACCCATTATGATCTTGTCACAAAATAATTTTCCACTTACCTCCCTTTCCTCACGCTGTTTGTCCTGAACATCCTTAATTTGCTGTTTGAGTTTCTTCAAAATGTCAGTCTCTTTTTTCAGCCTCTCTTTCAATTCATGTATGGCTGTCACCCGTTTTTTGGTCTCGGATTCTGAGGATTTACCTGTGCACAAAAAGGTCAGTGAAACATGTATAGTGATGACGTTGAACTCAATAAATAGGAGTCTTGAACTCCACTCATCCATTTATCATTTAACAACAGATCTAAACAAAGGAGGAACATTAACATTATACTGTAAACATACATATTTTAGTGCACTCTAATTTTAGTGCACACCATTTCCACAGCACAAAAACCACTACAATAAGACTACCTCTAAAATATGTAAGATTACAGTATATACTGCATATTACTTTAATTTTACTTTGTTTCTTTTTTCATTTTTTGTATATTTTTTGTTCTTTTTTTGTGTTTATTGATGGAACAAATGTGCAAAAACTTAAATTTTGCAAAACATCTTTAACAACATCTTAAACTAACATACTGGTAGTTTACATGTATCTGACAGGCAAACATTTGCAAGGTTCATCTTTTGCACCTATTTTTATGCAGGGAAAGTTAAACAGCTGTGAACTAGAAGCATTTAAGTGTCTATTGTACACTAGGTATAGACATCACTTATAGATGATAATGCAATACATCAACTGAAAATGATGTGTCTTTCAAAAGATGAACCAATTGATCATAGGTAGGCTTCTGATAAAATTATCAAAAGAGCATCATGTATAAAACCATAAGAGAATGTTTTGTTTTGATATTGGTACTATATATATGTGATATTGGTACTATATATATATGTGATATTGGTACTATATATATGCCTTAGGTGCTTCCTGACTCCTATCATTCATTATCAGACAAAAACTCCAGTGCTGTCTTTCAATACTTAAAAAAAACACCACTAGATCAAGCCACAAAATCAACCATTAACTTCGTTCTCTCTGAGATTTTGATCTCAAAACTTTCATTTCTTTGTAGACATTGGCCACATGTCATCTAACTGAAAGCATTTAACCAACCCTGTAAAACTGACACGTTTCTGCTCCATTTGATGGTTTATCTAACTGAAGGTTGTGTAGTGAGAAATGACACGAGGATAAAGGTGACCACCTACCGGTCTCTGTCCACTTAGAGTACTCCGCAATCTTCTTCTGTAGCTCTTCGTTCATCACGTCCACTCCTTTCCTCCTTTCTTTATATTGAAGAGTCAGCTGACAATAACAATTTGGTTATGATTTAATGCTTAAGGAGATAATCACACATGCACAGGTTCATAAGATATTTACAATGTTTAATTAAAATCTATCTTATACTGAATGTTAGTTTCTAAGATCGTAATGGAATAACTTGGTTGGTTCTATTTAGTATAGCCCTGTCTGTCCTCGACTTCAGCCCTTGACTCTAGGAGACTATCCTTAACCTTGAGCATGGTCCCCTCGTGATGACGTTTCCTGTTTTTAATTTTAATTGATTGTCAAAATATTCAGGAAATGAAGCTGCTAGAGTGCTCCTACTAATTTTTTAATTTTTTTTTTTAAACAAATAGTGGTTGTGAGGGCGACACTAAATCTGGAAAAACTTTGACAGGATGGAACATTCATGATTAAAGTAGCATGCCCCCATTAAATGGTGGGGGCATAAAAAGGATCACAAGAGATTCTCCTCCATCTGGATCTTGCGATACATGCTGACGCTCATTAAAGTAAAAGGTTGCAGGAGCTCAATTTTCTGCTTGTTGTGTGGAAGTTTTATTGGCAACTATTTTTAGCTAGAAGTAGGTATTAATGACCTTGGCCTTTCCACACGCGACATAGCCTCGCTTTCAGTTTTTTTTAGCTCAGGTGGCATATTTTGAGCAAGCATAGCAGCAGCAACATGGCAGTCAGTATCTTCGAATTCAACCCTTACACCCCTAGGTAACTTTAGTAGACTCTACCATACAGTTATCTGGATGAGTCCATTCTGGTCTACAGTGGTGAAAGGGTTAAGGTAAATTCCAGCTACAATTCGAGGTAAAAAGGTGTCACAATAGACATGATTGTACCTGGTCTTTCTCCTTCTGTAGGAGTACCATCTTCTCTTGTAGCTCTTTGTTGCCCTTCCTCACATTGTCTGTGACCCACTCTAGGATACCCTGAAACAAAGAGAAAACTTAATCAATGTTCATAAAACCATACCCTGAAACAAAAAGAAAACGTACTTTGTTCATAAAACCAGTCTTGATTTTGAAAGGAAATAAACAATACATTTAAAAATGTATTTCCACTGATCAAACAGTTGATTTCTTAGTAAAACTTCACTCTACCTAATATCAATAGGATTAAAAATAGTGCATCTCCCTCCTGTCCACCCCAAAAATAAATAACTTTTTTAACTCTGCCTAATGTATACAAGAACTTTTAACTCTGCCTAATGTATACAAGAACTTTTAACTCTGCCTAATGTATACAAGAACTTTTAACTCTGCCTAATGTTAATTGTATATAACTATTGGTATACAATGTATATGAAATATGTCAAAGATACCTAGTTTTTATCCACATGAATTAATATAAACAATATTTTAATTGAATTTCTCAACTTTGATGGCCCAAATATGAGTTAGATTTTCAAAGTAAGTTATCTTCTCCAATGTACATATACAAACCTTATTGGCGAGGTTAATTTTCCTCTCCTCCTCAAACTTGTTGGATAATCGTTCACGCTCTGCCCAAGTCGACTGCTTGGCTATCTGTAGGTCTTTTACCAAGTCCTGTTAACAAAAACGATAACTTAAAATATAGGTCTTCTTTCATACAAAACTGACAAAGCTTCGGTCAATTTACTTATATATGTATGATACCCATTAGTAAATGGTGGAAAGTGTCATACAACCCTGACAAAACCTCGGTCAGTTCACTTATATATGTATGATACCCATTAGTACATGGTGGAAAGTGTCATACAAACCTGACAAAACCTCGGTCAGTTTTCTTATATATGTATGATACCCATTAGTACATGGTGGAAAGTGTCATACAAACCTGACACAACCTCGGTCAGTTCACTTATATATGTGTGATCCCCAGTAGTAAATGGTGGAAAGTGTCATACAAGCCTGACAAAACCTCGCTCAGTTTACTTATATATGTATGATACCCAATAGTAAATGGTGGAAAGTGTCATACAAACCTGACAAAACTGCGGTCAATTTACTTATATATGTATGGTACCCATTAGTAAATGGTGGAAAGTGTCATATAAACCTGACAAAACCTCGGTCAGTTCACTTATATATGTGTGATCCCCAGTAGTAAATGGTGGAAAGTGTCATACAAACCTGACACAACCTCGGTCAGTTCACTTATATATGTGTGATCCCCAGTAGTAAATGGTGGAAAGTGTCATACAAACCTGACAAAACTTTTGTCAGTTTACTTATATATGTATGATACCCAATAGTAAATGGTGGAAAGTGTCATACAAACCTGACAAAGCCTCGGTCAGTTCACTTATATATGTATGATACCCATTAGTACATGGTGGAAAGTGTCATACAAACCTGACACAACCTCGGTCAGTTCACTTATATATGTGTGATCCCCAGTAGTAAATGGTGGAAAGTGTCATACAAACCTGACACAACCTCGGTCAGTTCACTTATATATGTGTGATCCCCAGTAGTAAATGGTGGAAAGTGTCATACAAACCTGACAAAACTTCGGTCAATTTACTTATATATGTATGATACCCAGTAGGAAATGGTGGAAAGTGTCGTACAAACATGACAAAACCTCGGTCAGTTTACTTATATGTATGATACCCATTAGTAAATGGTTGAAAGTGTCATACAAACCTGACAAAACTTTTGTCAGTTTACTTATATATGTATGATACCCAATAGTAAATGGTGGAAAGTGTCATACAAACCTTACAAAACCTCGGTCAGTTTACTTATATGTATGATACCCATTAGTAAATGGTGAAAAGTGTCATACAAACCTGACAAAACCTCGGTCAGTTTTCTTATATATGTATGATACCCATTAGTAAATGGCGGAAAGTGTCATACAAACCTGACAAAACTTCGGTCAGTTTTCTTATATATGTATGATACCCATTAGTAAATGGTTGAAAGTGTCATACAAACCTGACAAAACCTCGGTCAGTTTTCTTATATATGTATGATACCCATTAGTAAATGGTTGAAAGTGTCATACAAACCTGACAAAACCTCGGTCAGTTTTCTTATATATGTATGATACCCATTAGTACATGGTGGAAAGTGTCATACAAACCTGACAAAGCCTCGGTCAGTTCACTTATATATGTATGATACCCATTAGTAAATGGTGGAAAGTGTCATCACTATTTTTTTCATTTTAAACAACTGACCCATGATCCGTAAATTCAGACTTGTCGACCTCCGTTATTGGTCATATGGAGTCGGAGTCTGTGCAAACACTTTTAATCATTATTACAAAAGAGTGCTTTTATTTTACACATCTCATATACATATATATTTCATCCAGTCCAAACCTACCTCCATCTTGAGAACATCCTCTTTCTTGGGTTCGGAGGCTGAGGCGATCCTGTCACGTAGTTTAGAGATTTCATCACGGAGATCCTGGATGATGTCACTGGAGTCATCCTGTTGGGAAAATTATCATCAGCTAATTGCATTCTTCAAAGAGCTGTTCTGATTGGCCGCGAGTTTACGACTGTGTGTATTTTTTAACCAAAATCTATGCTAAAACTGTCTACATTTTTTTACGGTAACGTAGCAAGTATTCTGGGGATTTTTTTTTTCAAAAGAAGTTTTCTACGCATTCCTATTTTTTTCTAATGAGAGGAAATTGAATGTGGTTTTTAAAAGTATTTATCTTACGTATAATCTAACAGGAAGTGTGAAATAACCTGTATGTACTTACCGTAGTTATTTTTAAAATGAATATCAAAGTTTCACTTTATACACATAGCTTGACAAAGGGACCTGTCGGTCTTGAAACGTCGTGACATTTAAGACCAACATTGTTTGTGTACAAGGTAAAACTTGGATATTAAATAGTTCCAAACGGATGAATCTTATTGAATACATAAAAATCAATCTTGTGGAAAAAAACTTATACATTGCATAATGATTTCAAATCCTCAATTATAATCTAAAATGTAATTTCCAATAGTTTTGAACCAATTATATTTTTTCAGAAATCAGGCATAGACACTATCTATAGCCCATAAGTGTCTATCACATGCTGTATAAATAATTATAATGACAAGAAAATACAACTTGAAATAAGAAACATTTAGTGATTACGCCTGTACAATGTATGTAGACAATTAAACCTCCATATCTCAAAAAATTGCTATGGCCATGAAAATATCTTATAATTTTAAACTCATATTTTAAATATCGGAATAGGCATGCATTTTTATGAATGGATTTTTGAACTTTAGAACATAATGTACTATACCAGTAACTATTATTGAACAACACAATTAGAGCTGCTTGAGTATAGAGTAAAAAAAGTGTGATAAAGAGCTCAACACATAAATAACATGCAGCTAACTAATTCACATTTACTGATTCAGAATCAAATGTATATCAATAGATATACATATACATCTTTATATCACAATAACCTTGATATTAATTCCTCAAAAAAATTCAATTCAATTCAACCACAACATTTCCAGAATTTTGATTTTGTCATGTACATCACTATATAGAATCAATCTTTATTAATCACTGAATTTACTTCCAAAACATAAATCAATATTAAAGTTGTCCAATTATTGTATTGTAATTGTTGATATCAACAAAACCTTTACAATATTTACAATCTTTACAGACAGGTTGTATTTGATCTTCTAATGATAAAAAAAGAAAAAAAAAGTGGCCTCATTTTCCATTTTATCAACATTTATCTTTCATTTGTCAATTTTGAAATACAATGTAGTCAGAATAACATGTTTTAACACTCTTCAATGTATAAAAGCAGCAAGAGTTCCGAAAAATCTTATACTTGAATTGAACTTTATTTTTTTGAGCGTGCAACTGCATGAAGCCTGCTGGTGCTTAGAAACTTTTGATACCAAATAACAGATTTATTGAGAGATCTTATAACTACAATATTATACATGTACAGCTGGCAGTCGTCATGTGGACAACTTGACCCTTTAAGCCCTGATGATGATTAATGCATCACCGGGCCTGAGCCGAATGATGCATTAATGCATCATGGAAGTGGAAATATTTTGAAACAATTTCGAGTTGAAATATATGTAAATGAGTAAACTAGTAAAGTTGTGTGATACATCACAGCAGAGTTAAAGAATTGCACAGAAGTGTAACGATATCACTGACAGACATTGAAGTTTGGGGTCCAAAGTTTACATCAACCAACTGTGGGTGTTGTCCACCGTGAACATGTTTACTCATTTACATAATTCCGCAAAAAAAACCCCCAAAAATTTGGTATTAAACACCTGTGAGAATTACTTTGAGTTTTCAAATAATCAATATTACGGAACATTTTTACAGTAGATAAAATTGATTATATACAAGTAAAGTTTTCAAAGTTACAACAATGAGTATGACAAATATTTCATATCATGATATGATTTCAAATACCAGATATGTTGGGTTAGATGAATTATTTAATTCAATTTGAAATAATACATTTGTATTAATAGTCATATCTATGCTGAAATACCAGAAATTCATGTATTTAACCATTTCACCACTATAGACCATAATGGACTCATCCAGATCAATGCATGGTAGAGTCTATGCAAGTTACATAGGGGTGAGCTTACAATGTACTTACCAACCTTTTTAAATTTCTATTGGGGAGATTTTACATGCCCAAAATTAAAGCGTACAAAAATGTGCATATTTACCCCCTTGGGAAGAAATACACATTTAATTGACACCTTTTGGAGAAAGCCTTTTTCATTGAAATCATCGTATTTTCAAATGTTGGAATAATTCAGCAAATTCACTGGTTGAAACTATTGAAATTGCCTGGTAGGGGTCTAAAATTGGGAGTCTGCAGTCTCCCTCCAAAATAAGAATGAGTTGGCAAGTGTGACTGAATGAGTAACTGAGTCTGTACTTTAAATGTGATCAGTACAGATGTACATTTTTAGGTCACCTGAGCTTTAGCTCAAGTGACCTATTGCTATCCGTTTTCGTCCGTCGTCGTCCGTTAACATTTTACATTTCAAACTTAAAGTCAAGTTCTGCTGGGCCGATTGAACTGAAAGTTGGTAGGAATGATCGCCTCATGGTCCTGACAAAGTGTTGTTATTTTTCGGGTCGATCAGAAATCCAATATGGCCGCCACGGCCGCCATTTTGAAAACCTATTTCAAACTTAAAGTCAAGTTCTGCTGGACCGATTGAACTGAAAGTTGGTAGGAATGATCGCCTCATGGTCCTGACAAAGTGTTGTTATTTTTCGGGTCGATCAGAAATCCAATATGGCCGCCACGGCCGCCATTTTGAAAACCTATTTCAAACTTAAAGTCAAGTTCTGCTGGACCGATTGAACTGAAAGTTGGTAGGAATGATCGCCTCATGGTCCTGACAAAGTGTTGTTATTTTT
>NW_018479898.1:13714-23285 GCF_002113885.1 Mizuhopecten yessoensis | reverse complement strand
GCTATTTTGCTACTAAGTTCTAATAGGCCGATCTCACTTAAAATTGGTCTAGGAATGATCAGCTCATGGTCCTGACAAAGTTAAGTTAACATTATACTATTTTTTACTCAAATTGGTACATATTTCAACAACAAAAATAAATACTGTAGACTCAGGTGACCGTTTAGGCCCATGGGCCTCTTGTTGTATTTGTAAGCTTTTCTTCCGTTTATACACCATACACTACATGTGCCGTAAAAATATTGTTAGCTCGTCTTTCAAGCCAAGTAATATTATAATCTGGTATCAAGTAATATCTTAATCTGGTATCAGGTAATATCATAATCTGGTATCAAGTAATATCTTAATCTGGTATCAAGTAATATCATAATCTGGTATCAAGTAATATTATAATCTAGTATCAAGTAATATTATAATCTGGTATCAAGTAATATCTGAATCTGGTATCAAGTAATATCCTAATCTGGTATCAAGTAATATTATAATCTGTAATATGATAATCTGGTATCAAGTATTATTATAATCTGGTATCAAGTACTATCTTAATCTGGGATCAAGTAATATTATAATCTAGTATCAAGTAATATTATAATCTGGTATCAAGTACTATCTTAATCTGGTATCAAGTAATATTATAATCTAGTATCAAGTAATATTATAATCTGTAATATTTTAATCTGGTATCAAGTAATATTATAATCTTGTATCAAGTAATATCTTAATCTGGTATCAAGTAATATCTTAATCTGGTATCAAGTAATATTATAATCTGGTATCAAGAAAATGAAATATATTAGACTTCAGTGTTACATATTCAGAATCTTGATGAATATTTTTATTTAACTTCATAAAAACCTTGTTTAATCAAAGAAAACTGTCGGCCATGAATTCAAGGTTAAAACTTGAAATAAACATTATTATTATTATTACAGGTGTCTTTGATACTTGTGATTCCCTAAATAATGATTTTGCAGTACTTTTAGTGGAAGTTGAAGTTTTAAACACGACAAACATTTAATAGTTACGAATAATTAAGTTTTACACAATATATATAATTGTTTATTTAAGCATTAGCAACCAACAACTTTATAATGTTACTCGTTACATTATGATATTTTGGTTTAAGCAAACAATTAATTACCTATACATATTTCATAGAATGATATTTGTTGAAAATTTTCAAACAACTGTGAATGCAGTCATTCTAAATGGACATGACATAGCGAACCTATTCACATTTTCCTCAACACCACTGATGATGGGCAAGGACCCAACATTTTCAACAAGTAACCTATGAAATTTGTTAAAGGTATGTTTTCCTTTGGAGACTTTTCCAAGTAAATTTTAAATATTGATGCTGTTAATTTTTTTCCTTCGGCAACTGTTACAAGTAGACGGAGTTTTACCTTTCCATCAACAAGAGACTGTACATGAACAAAAAGAAATGTTTTGACATGATATATCAGAAGATATCACCTTGGACAGTATTCATTTTAAAACCTCACTCTACATACTGATTCATTGTATTATCTTTTTTTGTTTGATGCAGAAGCTTCAGTTCTGACCCGAATTCTATACCCTTGGGTAGGATGTCTGTATACCCTTGTGTAGGATGTCTGTATACCCTTGGGTAGGATGTCTGTATACCCTTGTGTAGGATGTCTGTATACCCTTGGGTAGGATGTCTGTATACCCTTGGGTAGGATGTCTGTATACCCTTGGGTAGGATGTATGTATACCCTTGGATAGGATGTCTGTATACCCTTGGGTAGGATGTCTCTATACCCTTGGGTAGGATGTCTCTATACCCTTGGGTACCCTTATGTAGGATGTCTGTATACCCTTGGGTAGGATGTCTGTATACCCTTGTGTAGGATGTCTGTATCCCCTTGGGTAGGATGTCTCTATACCCTTGGGAAGGTTTTCTCTATACCCTTGGGTAGGATTTCTCTATACCTTGGGCAGGATGTCTCTATACCCTTGGGTAGGATGTCTCTCTACCTTGGGTAGGATGTCTCTATACCCTTGGGTAGGCTTTCTCTATACCCTTGGGTAGGATTTCTCTATACCTTGGGCAGGATGTCTCTATACCCTTGGGTAGGATGTCTCTCTACCTTGGGTAGGATGTCTCTATACCCTTGGGTAGGATGTCTCTATCCCTTGGGTAGGATGTCTGTATACCCTTGGGCAGGATGTCTGTATACCCTTGGGTAGGATGTATGTATTCCCTTGGGTAGGATGTATGTATACCCTTGGATGGGATGTCTGTATACCCTTGGGTAGGATGTCTGTATACCATTGGGTAGGATGTATGTATACCCTTGGGTAGGATGTCTGTATACCATTGGGTAGGATGTATGTATACCCTTGGGTAGGATGTATGTATACCCTTGGATAGGATGTCTGTATACCCTTGGGTAGGATGTATGTATTCCCTTGGGTAGGATGTCTGTATACCCTTGTGTAGGATGTCTGTATACCCTTGGGTACGATGTCTGTATACCCTTGGGTAGGATGTCTGTATACCTTGGGTAGGATGTCTCTATACCCTTGGGTAGGACGTCTCTATACCTTGGGTAGGATGTCTCTATACCCTTGGGTAGGATTTCTCTATACCTTGGGTAGGATGTCTCTATACCTTGGGGAGGATGTCTCTATACCTTGGGTAGGATGTCTGTATACCCTTGGGTATGATGTCTGTATTCCCTTGGGTAGGATGTCTGTATCCCCTTGGGTAGGATGTCTCTATACCCTTGGGAAGGTTTTCTCTATACCCTTGGGTAGGATTTCTCTATACCTTGGGCAGGATGTCTCTATACCCTTGGGTAGGATGTCTCCATACCCTTGGGTAGGATGTCGCTAGGATGTCTGTATACCCTTGGGTAGGATGTATGTATTCCCTTGGGTAGGATGTATGTATACCCTTGGATAGGATGTCTGTATGCCCTTGGGTAGGATGTCTGTATACCCTTGGGTATGATGTCTGTATACCCTTGGGTAGGATGTCTCTATCCCCTTGGGTACCCTTGGGTAGGATGTCTGTATGCCCTTGGGTAGGATGTCTCTATACCCTTGGGTAGGATGTCTCTATACCTTGGGTAGGATGTCTGTATACCCTTGGGTATGATGTCTGTATACCCTTGGGTAGGATGTCTCTATACCCTTGGGTAGGATGTCTCTCTACCTTGGGTAGGATGTCTCTATACCCTTGGGTAGGATTTCTCTATACCTTGGGCAGGATGTCTCTATACCCTTGGGTAGGATGTCTCTATACCCTTGGGTAGGTTTTCTCTATACCCTTGGGTAGGATTTCTCTATACATATTACGGTATATGATAAACTCTATTAATCCCACATATAAATATCTGTCCTGAAATCATTGGTACAATTGAACACCCCGACCACAGCAAGCTCTCACATGATATTTGACACAGTTGTACAAACCATTAGTTCCAGACTTAATCACACATTTGGTACAATTTTCCTTTCAATTTTTTTTCCAATTCATCAGCATAACATTCAATCTTTTCATGCTGTTTTCTAGTGACAAAAATATATTGAGTTTCACACACTTGGTACAATTTTCATTTCAAATTCATTGGTTAAACATTCAAGCTTCAAAAGAAAATATGGAATTTCAAAGCAATTTTTTTTGATGTTTTGATTTTAAGATAACAGGTACCTGAATATTTCTAAAAGTAATTTATACATCTGTGTCAACTAATCATGTGATAACTTTTCAATGCAACATGGTGCCACTGTCTTTTACCACTGGCCACTGTTGATCACTTATGGTTATCATTGAATGATCAAGGTAGATATTGCAATAACTCATATAAAAGTGTTTGAAAAAAGCAACATAAAACATTTATAAACAGTGATGATGGTTCAACCCATAGCTTCTCATGCAGTCTGTGCTGAAAGTAGTTTGACCCATAGATTCTCATGCAGTGTGTGCTACTTACATACGGATTCTGTGTGACGTCCATAGCAAATGTGATAATGACCATGAAAGTGACATTTTGAATGATGTTGGTGATAATGACTTTACAATTAATAAGTTAGGAAATAAATTAATAGCCATCAATAAAGACGGCTATTCTGACATTCTGTGTAAAACTGCAGCTACATAATCCAACAGTTTTATGACTAATTTATGCATAGAGAGATTGGCACCTCATGCAGGTATGAACACAGGTGAGTTGCATACATATTCCCTCGTGAACACTGAAAAGAATTGTGTTTGACACCTGCGTTTACATTTGAATTTACAATTATTAGTTATTTAAATATCCTTAATGTTTCTAATATTTATGCGTCTATCATCAGTGCAGAGGACATTTCAGGGACAACCTAAATAAGTCATCTAAATGTTTGCTTCTTACAATGATCTCAAAGGATAGGAAAAGAGACAAAATGACACTGACTTATAGTTTTATGAACAAAATGTCTTCTGGTAGTGATTATTTAGGGACTTGCAAAGGAAAAATATATAATAAATAAAAGCATGTTAAATAATAACATCTCCAGACTAATAGCTTGCAGAGAATATCATATTAGTTATAAATGTATTAGCTTTACACAGGAAATATGGGACCATATAACCTGTCTCAATTTCATATGTACATATTAATGTAGGTATTTTATACTAACAGATTCATGTACATGTTCTTGTTCGGCATGTCAACATCCAGTGTCACACTGATGCAGTTTGGAGAGGACTTTGTAGGGTCGGATACCAGTATTTGTTTTAAAGAGCCGTTAAAAGGTATTTATTAGGGTAATCTCCCTTATGAAATATTCATTAGAGTAATTATCCATTAAAAAATGTATCAGCACTGTTCCTTACGCGAGCGTTATCAACACAAAAAGTTTGGAACATGAAGCATCAATAGGCACTATCTTTCCAGTTAGCTGGATGTCTACTTTAATTTATAGAGGTTTCACATTATTCAGAGTTCAGATAAGACAGGTAAAACAGTGAATTTGTAATATATTCTTTATCATTTCAAACAGAAATAAATGTATCTGATAATTTAAGGTACTCCAGAGTAAATCATTGTTGATGGCAATATTGTAAAATTTCAGCTTTACCATGTTCATCTTTACGTGGTTCTTGACGGACTTGGCGTAGGAAGCGTACTGTAGGGTAGTGAACGTCTCCTGGTGGGTACGGTCTGAAAGGTCAAAGGTCAGAAAATATTCTATAAGAGATCATAGGTCAGAGGTCATGAAATATCTACAAGTTCAGATGGTAGCAATATCAATATGACTTCACAATTCAATAGAATAAGCAAAGTTGGAAGTCAAGGTGAAAACAAATGGGGTAAAGAAGCTGTTTGTATGAAGATCTACTTTTAGCTCATTCACCCCTGAAATTTCATAATGAACTATTCCAAGCTTTGAGTTGGGAGAGTTCAAATGTGTCTTCAGGGGTTAATGGGTTAATTTATACTGTTCTGTCCTCTAAAATCTAAATTAATATATTGGGCCACAATACAAACAATATTAATTTTCAACTGCCTGAACTTTGACCCCAGAGCAGCTCCAGACAAAGTTTGGTGTTTTTTTACCTGTTGGCGCCACGACAGCAAACATCATGGTCACAGCATTCCCGCCCAGGGACTCCTGAAACATAGATGGTCGTACTTAGGTGAAGTTAGAGTCTCAGTGGTTTATACATTGTACATTGTAGTTGCTTCTGAAATAATGATCATCTACAAGATCTGTCATAAATTAGCAGGGTCAAGATATCAAGTCAGTTCAAGCAGGTTTTCAGATTCCAAAGGTTCAATCTAAATACACAAAAGTGTGTGTCCTATAGCTATTTATAGGCCTGGTTTATACCAGATTCTAGACTTTTCGATGTATTAAAGTTACGCTATAATTAAGGTCAGAGTTTTGACCCATGATAATGACCTATAGAAGCCTGGTTACTACCGAGCCCCTGTAAGGTACTGCTGACCCTTGAGGTCGGAGTGTTGACCTCAATACTGACCTGTAGAAATCTGGTTACAATAGAGACCCTGATGACCCTGCAGGTAGGAGTGTTGACCTTGACACTGACCTTGATACTGACCTGTAGAAATCTGGTTATTATGGAGACCCTGTAAGGCACTGCTGACCCTACTGGTAGGAGTGTTGACCTTGACACTGACCTGTAGAAGCCTGGTTACTATGGAGATCCTGTAAGGTACTGCTGACCCTTGAGGTCAGAGTGTTGACCTTGACACTGACCTGTAGAAGCCTGGTTATTATGGAGTCCCTGTAAGGCACTGCTGACCCTTGAGGTCAGAGTGTTAACCTTGACACTGACCTGTAGAAGCCTGGTTACTATGGAGTCCCTGTAAGGCACTGCTGACCCTTGAGGTCATAGTGTTGACCTTGACACTGACCTGTAGAAGCCTGGTTACTATGGAGATGCTATAAGGCACTGCTGACCCTTGAGGTCAGAGTGTTGACCTTGACACTGACCTATAGAAGCCTGGTTACTATGGAGTCCCTGTAAGGCACTGCAGACCCTTGAGGTCAGAGGGTTGACCTCAATACTGACCTGTAGAAGCCTGGTTACTATGGAGATCCTGTAAGGCACTGCTGACCCTTGAGGTCAGAGTGTTGACCTTGACACTGACCTTGACACTGACCTTGACAATGACCTGTAGAAGCCTGGTTTCTATGGAGTCCCTGTAAGGCACTGCTGACCCTTGAGGTCAGAGTGTTGACCTTGGCACTGACCTGTAGAAGCCTGGTTACTATGGAGTCCCTGTAAGGCACTGCAGACCCTTGAGGTCAGAGTGTTGACCTTGACACTGACCTGTAGAAGCCTGTTTACTATGGAGATCCTATAAGGCACTGCTGACCCTTGAGGTCAGAGTGTTGACCCTAACACTGACCTGTAGAAGCCTGGTTACTATGGAGTCTCTGTAAGGCACTGCAGACCCTTGAGGTCAGAGTGTTGACCTCAATACTGACCTGTAGAAGCCTGGTTACTATGGAGTCCCTGTAAGGCACTGCTGACCCTTGAGGTCAGAGTGTTGACCTTGACACTGACCTGTAGCAGCCTGGTTACTATGGAGTCCCTGTAAGGCACTGCTGCCCCTTGAGGTCAGAGTGTTGACCTTAAAACTGCCCTGTAGAAGCCTGGTTACTATGGAGACCCTATAAGGCACTGCAGACCCTTCAGGCCAGAGTGTTGACCTTGACACTGACCTGTACAAGCCTGGTTACTATGGAGTCCCTGTAAGGCACTGCTGACCCTTGAGGTTAGAGTGTTGACCTTGAAACTGACCTGTAGAAGCCTGGTTACTATGGAGTCCCTGTAAGGTACTGCTGCTCCTTTCTTGTTTCCTCCCAAAACACTGAGCACATTCGCAATACCCTGCACTCTGCAATCCACAAAGTTGTGAAAATGACACATGTGTAGGCTTTTGATAAGATATTTCTTTTACAGTTGATTGTACAGACAGGTATTTCTCATTCCTGCATGGTGACCTTTATAGACTGGTATTTTCATCATAGGGGTCCTTATAGAGAAGGTTCCCTTTCATATTGACATTAATTGAGAGGTAGTTTCATCCTGGTCTTTTTAGACAATTTTTTTTTTCGGGTTATCTTTATATACAGATAATTCGTTGATGATGATCATTATAGACTGATATGTTTATCATGGTGGCCTTTATAGAGAGGTTTGTTGCCATGGTGGCCTTTATAGAGAGGTTTGTTGCCATGGTGGCCTTTATAGAGAGGTTTGTTGTCATGGTAGCCTTTATAGATAGTAACACTTGTATACCATACCCAGCTATAACGTGATGGTCTGTACTGCCAAGCTGATCTGTTCCTGTGTGTAGAAAAATAGCTGATGTCAAAGCCTATGATAAAATTTCGGTTGTTACCGATTGACGGAAACTTTGTTATCGAGACATCAATACTATATTAATAAGAATACCTTTGTTAGTGTATTTATGTGAACGTGTTCAATCTTACATTTGATCTCTCAGAACACCAATGCTTTCCCCAAGCAGGGTATTTGGGAAAACATTTTCTTATTTTGATCTGACGATGGCCCACAAAGCTAGTGGGTCAAAACATGTAAACTGGATTAAAGGAGGTGTTGCATAGCAGCCCACGACTGATTTATTAATTTTTAGCATAAACTAATTAATAAGCATGATATACACATCAAAATAAGATTTTTTTCTCTCAAATGGAACAATTTTGCAACTGTAGGGCCCCCTGAGTAAGTTGATTTTCAAAATGCCAATGACCCCATGTGCCTTAATTGAATACCTGGTTTAACTGAATGAACTGTGTGTTGAAATATTTCACATCTTAAATTAACATCATTCATTTCACATGACCTTATATGGTTTGTATAGTATATAGTTGTATATAAGATTTTATAGCTATGCTTCTATAGCATGACAAACAAACATAATGTTATGATGAAAACAGGAATGTCTTGGAGTAAAAATACTCGTAAGTCTGTACCAGAATGCCATCACCACGTATGTGTATTTGTACAAATGAATAAATGATAAGGTAAGTATTAAATCTACAGGGTCACTGGCCAGTTGGTAAAGGACGGTAAACTCCTCTATTTTCATAAAAGACAATTGCAGTCTATATATAAGTAAATATACTGTACGAAAGATTTATAAATGTTTTTTGTAGATGGACAGACAAACCTCATCATATTTCTTTGTGCTGCTTATAATCAAAACAGCATAAAGTGTCATGCCCTTCACATAACAATATCACTATAAATCATTTTTGCACTTATAAAGTATTCAATGTTTCCTTTGCATGTATATATATATAAACGTAGATTAATTTTCATCTTGTTCATTTCCCATATTAAATGAAAATCAAATGGTTGTGCTTGTGTATTATGTGTTAGTTTAAATCATGACAAAAACATATATCTGTTAAATATTATGCTAATTTATAATAAAACTGTCACATTGTCTTTATCATTATTTGAACCTTTCCCCCTTCTTACACCTTGTATTATTATTATAGCAAAACAAGAGCCGATTGCTGCAAATACAGTATTCATTTTATCATGTTAGGAGACATGTTTATAAATTTACATCAGTTCGCCTTTGAACTTTAACTCATTCATCCCTGAAATTTCAAAATGAATTATTCCAACCTTTGAATTGGAAGGGTTTAAATGTGTCTTTGGGGGTGAATGAGTTAATTAATATATCTTGTATGTCAAGTTGTAAGGAAATAAACATCGGTGTACCCCAGGGTTCGATACTTGGGCCACTATTTTTTTTTTTATCTTGCATATGAATGACTATCCAACATGTTTGAAACATTCATCAGTTGTAATGTACGCTGACGACACATCACAGGGTGTAAAAGGTGATGCAGTTGATGATGTCGAAGAAAAGTTAATAGTTGACCTTGAATTAGCAAGTGAGTGGATGACCAATAATAAAATGAGTCTAAATCTAACAAAAACCCAATGCATGCTTATTGGCTCATCACAAAAATTATCAAAACACAGACAGATGCGTGTCAAAGTGGGTGATATAATTATTGAAACTGTACACAATGCCAAACT
>NW_018479898.1:0-13334 GCF_002113885.1 Mizuhopecten yessoensis | reverse complement strand
ATGTGTTACCGGCGGACCAAGTAGGTAGGGGATTCCCAATCACTGGGAAACCAGGTACTATATGGTATATACTATATGTATATTTTAAAGTACAATATTTGAAATTATCCCTATGGTTCTGTTTAATATAATTTCCAGAGATAATCCTTATATTACCCTGTGATAAATATATGTATGTATTGACTTGTAATACACTGTGATATTTTCTAATGTTCTAAATGCAATTCTGTGATATTTAGTGATACAATATAATAAGTTGTCTTAATAATGTATTGTACTATCTAACTGCTTTTTCTATTTTATTGTGTGTCATATGTCTCTGTATGCGTGACGTGCTGTTGTTTTATGTATGTATATATAATGTGTTTTACAGGGCCATATTGTAAACTAGATGTAAATCTAAATATGTTACCCTGTCTAAATAAAAGAATTTATTATTATTATTATTATTAAGTAATGTACCTTATCTTAATTTGTTTTCTTACAAGTAAAAGTATTGCAATAAAACTATTGTTGAATTGCAAAAAAATAATTAGTGAAGTATTTCAACATTCCTCCCCCCTTAGTCAATGGACATCACTTAAATAATCCCATCAAATTAGTGTCCTTTATCGTTTGTCATCTTTGTCAAACAAAATAATCAAACATTTTAAGATTGAAAACTTACTAGCACAGATGTACTTTTTGAATAAACCTTTTTCTACTGACTTTGTTTCGAAAATAAGAATGTGTCACCCGCATGAACTGTGACTGTCTGCTGAGTTTCACATGTTCAAACACCAAACATTTATTTATTTTGGAAATATTTACTTATAGAATAACCTCAATGACATTCAACTTTAACCTTTCATCTTGTTTTATAACATGAAATGTTTAGGGTGTATGGGGAACCACAGTAGCATATGTTAATTACAGTCCCGCATATATTTTGATCTAACTTTACTGAGCTGCTCAGAGGAAATTAACACGTTTTATAGGGTTAAATCAAGATTCAGGATAAATTCCTTCCACCATGAAAATGATGATATATACAAGAAAATAACGTGTAAAATACTCTGAACACCTCACAGTTAAGGTCCAAATTAACAAATTCCCATGTCCCTGTGCTGCTGCAATGGAACAGAGACGAAACCACAGGCCAGGGCCGTTTTCGTTTAAATGGTTAAACTGGTCGGACCACAGTTGTTCGTTTATTAAATAATGTTGAACCTAGTAATCTGATGCTGCTTTTAGATGAGCCTTGACAAAGCCTTGCAAGGCCTGCATAAACGCCAGGATTTATACCCGAAATTGTTACATTTATAAACGGACAAACCGGTTGTTCCGCATAAATGAACAGGCCCACTGGCATCTCTCAAAACTTGCAGTTGCCTCCCTTACGTTTGAACCTTGAACAGTTTACCGCACAAATTGTGACGCCAAATAAAAATCCAACAAGAAATAGTTTCAAACAATTACAATAATTGATCTCAAATCCTTTTCCGTTTTCAATACAAAATTTCAGCTACAAAATCGAATATATTTGAAGTTACAAACTGCATCTATAACCTATTTGAATAATTATTATAAATGCATACAGTTATCGCGTAATAATATAACCCACACGTTTGGCACCTTTTTCTAGTCTAAAGCAACTGAAAAGAGGATGTTGAATATATCACTTAACACAATAATATTAAGAAACTTTAAAGTCACTCTTTTCCAAGCTTTCGGGCATAGCCCTTCGTCAGGGATTAAATGTCACCGGACCTCTATGTCACATCCATCTTGGCAAACATGATGATAACTATAACCCATGGGGGCTCTCACTCCTGTTTCATACTCGTATAACACATTCATCCAATTTTGGCTTTAAATTCTAGGGGAATTCACCCCAAATCTCAACATAGTTATATAATAGGGTGGGGATGCGGCTTCTCTTGTATTACAGGAGTCTAGCTGCTCTCATCGTGGCTTCTCTAGGGGTGTTCACAACCAGAGCCTAGTGGCTTCTCTGGAGACATTTTCAGAGTCTAGCTGCTCACTTCTCTGGGCTGTGTAGGTGCTTCTCTGAAGACATTTTCAGAGTCTAGCTGCTTCTCTCAATACCCCCGGAGTCTACCTTGTTCAAACAAGTGGCCCAAGGGCCTTAGCGGTCACCTGAGTTATATCATAGGTACTGGTAGCTTTATTTTATTGTTTAGATGTGATGTGGAAATCAGCATGTAAATTAAGTGAAATACAATACTTGTCATGTCATCAAAGGATAAGAATTTTAAAATATTTGTAAATGTTCCCTTTGGGGCCCCGCTCTAACCCCTGGGGATGAGGCAGGAATTCCAAGTTTACAATGTGATACCGTCGTCCACCAAAGATGATTCTGACCAAGTAAAAATAATTTCCAACAGAAAATTGTCAAAATATACCCAAAAGTGTTGTTTCCCTATATAAACTATAGTAAACTTTACCCCCTCCCCAAGGGAGAACGGATAGCTCGGGGGTCCTGAAATTTACAATTTAAATAAAGCCCCTGATGATCTTTCCATCCATGCAGAGAAAATGACTGTAGTATAGGACTCTGAGTCTGGGTAAGAAGATTTTTGAAAAATTGGTTAAATTTCCCTTTGGGCCCCGCCCTGGCCCCTAGGGTTGGGGTAGGAATCCTAATTTGGGATTGTGCCATGTACTTATTGTTGGTTTTGATGCGATAAATACATGCAGTACAACGTATGTTTGTACTGTAGAATATTTTTTGAAGCAATATTGATGTATTTTCAAAGAAAATTCACAAAAAATGTGTTGCTACAGTCACATTCCATGTATTTAAAACATAAACTGTTGTTTTTGAGCATATTCCAATCAGTTAATTAATACTAGGTAGCTGATTGTCAAGGTCATTGATTTGAACAAACTTGATAACACATTATCAAGGCTTACTTCTTGCTAAATAGCATCAATCATGAACTTCGTTTTAGTCATTCAGTAGTAGTTTAACAGCTATTTATAAATTTAACTCCCGTGACCTTGAATGTGGGTCAAGGTAATTCTTTAAAACAAACTTGTTAATCCTCCATCCAAGCATGCTGAAGGCTAAATATCATGATCTTAAGACTACTGGTTTGTGTAAGGTTTTTAAAACATTTGTCTTGATTTAAACATATTCTATTGTAAATATTTACAAAAGAATAGGACACAAATTTTTACAACTTATCACAGTCTTTTTCTGCAAAATACATGCATATAAACAATTACTCCATAAGGCAATTTACGCAATTGATATAAATTATACCGGTATTTTTATATGGTAATAGATAGGTGGGAGGAAGAAGAGATGGAGGGAGACATGAGGGGGAAAGTAAGACAGGTAGTGTCAGAGAAAAAAAAGAGAGATAGAGAAAGAAAGATGATCACATTTGACCCCTGTAACCTTGAAAAGTGTATCTGTGTCAGTCATTTGAACAAACATGATAGCCCTCTATTCCAACAAATACTACAGATTAAATATTCTCCCAAATAGGTATGTCTTATTACCAAATACACAGATATATCTACATACAGTACAGGTATGTCTTATTACCCAATACACAGTTATATCTACCTACAGTACAGGTATGTCTTATTACCAAATACACAGATATATCTACATACAGTACAGGTATGTCTTATTACCCAATACACAGGTGTATCTACCTACAGTACAGGGATGTCTTATTACCAAATACACAGGTATATCTACCCACAGTACAGGTATGTCTTATTACCCAATACACAGTTATATCTACCTACAGTACAGCTATGTCTTATTACCCAATACACAGGTATATCTACCTACAGTACAGGTATGTCTTATTACACAATACACAGGTATATCTACCTACAGTACAGGTACGTCTTATTACCCAATACACAGGTATATCTACCCACAGTACAGGTATGTCTTATTACCCAATACACAGTTATATCTACCTTCAGTACAGGTATGTCTTATTACCCAATACACAGTTATATCTACCTACAGTACAGGTATGTCTTATTACACAATACACAGATATATCTACATACAGTACAGGTATGTCTTATTACCCAATACACAGTTATATCTACCTTCAGTACAGGTATGTCTTATTACCCAATACACAGTTATATCTACCTTCAGTACAGGTATGTCTTATTACCCAATACACAGTTATATCTACCTTCAGTACAGGTATGTCTTATTACCCAATACACAGTTATATCTACCTCCAGTACAGGTATGTCTTATTACCCAATACACAGTTGTATCTACCTACAGTACAGGTATGTCTTATTACCCAATACACAGTTATATCTACCTTCAGTACAGGTATGTCTTATTACCCAATACACAGTTATATCTGCCTACAGTACAGGTATGTCTTATTACCCAATACACAGGTGTATCTACCTACAGTACAGGTATGTCTTATTACCAAATACACAGGTATATCTACCCACAGTACAGGTATGTCTTATTACCCAATACACAGTTATATCTACCTTCAGTACAGGTATGTCTTATTACCCAATACACAGTTATATCTACCTACAGTACAGCTATGTCTTATTACCCAATACACAGGTATATCTACCTACAGTACAGGGATGTCTTATTACCAATACACAGGTATATCTACCCACAGTACCGGTATGTCTTATTACCCAATACACAGGTATATCTACCCACAGTACAGGTATTTCTTATTACCCAAAACACACATGTATCTACCTTAGGTACAGGTATCACATTACTGAACACACATACATTTTAGACGATACATGCCAGGTATGTAAATGCAAAGGTTTTTAAACACAACCTCCACTGACCTACTTTTACTGTATGTCTGCCGATAACCTCGCATTGCCGCAGTGATGAGCGTATCTAGTGCAGAAATGTTTTGATAATACTAACTAGTCAGCAGCATTGTCAAACTCAGCAGAACTTTTGACTTTATTTTTTGATCAAATTTTTACAATGTCAGCAGGAATGTGGCAGATTTAGAGCTAAAGGGAAGTTCATCATGTGATTGTGAATTCCAGGGCTGGATAAATACGGACAATGTAAGTGAACATAGAGAAGTGTGGAATGGAAAACTTGGATTCATCATCACAGTAACCCTGTGACATCAGTGATCGTGAGGTAGTTATTCTAGTGTTTTTACACTGCTATAAGTTTAACAAACATACACTACTGGATGTGACAATTATAAGTCAAGTTTTCATTTCTTTACATAACAAACTCTTATTTGTGAGTGTTTACTGATAACAATAGCTCTATACAAGAACAACAAACATCTTCAAGGCTTCAACAAAAAAAATAGCTTTTCATCAAAATGGCAACCCCTGTAAGCCAAATTCCTCTCCGTATTAAAGGTCAAACGACATGTATTCACCACAAGGGGAGAGAACTAGAAATGTATTGTGAAAAATGTCAGGAACTGGTTTGTCTAAAATGTCTTTCTTCTATACACAAAGTCCATCCTGTTTGTGAGCTAAGTGAAATCACTCCTCAGAAAGAACCAGACATTAAAAACTTCATAGACAGAACAGAAAAAAATGACCTTGTACAAATTGGAAAATACATCACCACTACCGATACCCTGCTTAAAGACAACACCAGTACTTTTGAGAAGCTGTCACAAATGTTAAAGATGCAAACGGATAAATTAAAACAAGAGCTGGACATGCTTACAGCACAGACACTCTCTCTTTACCACAAAATGGAGGAGGATAATACCAAGCTGATAAAGCAATACAAACAGGACCTTGAGATGTACGAGAAACAACTTAAACAACAAATTCAAGAATGTAAAGCAGCTCTCCAGCGTGGTTCACACATACAGATTTATGATACATATTGTGAGATCCATTCTCCTACATACAGTCTCCCTGTAAAACCTGTCCTGGGTACTGCCAACTTCACTCCAAATGAAAGTCCTCAAGATCACTTGAAAAAAGCCTTGGGAAAAGTTATCACCTCAGGTCAAGGTCAAACTTTAACTGACCAGGATCAGTCAATCACAACATCTGATGATCTGGGACAACCCTCTACACAACAACAACAGTCAGGAGCAAAAGTGAAGAAAGCAGTGACAACATACAAACTACTGCCACAGACCAAGGTAGTGGAGGAGTGGAGGTCTCCATGTAACATTGGTTCTATATGTCCCACCACTGATGGTCAGGTGTGGACCAATAATGGTTCACAATTAACTTTCCTGGACATGAAGCATAAAGTAATACAGCAGGTCAAACACAATACCTATATCAATGATATCAGTCTGTCACCCACCACACACACACTGTGGGTCTGTGATTATATATATAACAACAACATCATGGAGCTGGTATCAGGACGCCTGACACACAGATTCAGTACCAAGGAGGTACCCTTGTGTATATGTGTTACAGCCAGTAACCATGTCATTGTAGGGATGACCAACCACATCTCCAAATTTACCACAGATGGTAAAATTGTGTGTACTACTATGGCTAAAGGGACTGGGAAACCATTAGTGTGTACACCACAAAGGATCTCAGAGTGTCCTGTCACTCACAATGTGGCAGTCACTGATTTCAGGCGTGAAAGTGATGGTGGTGATGGAAACCGACATGTTGTTGTGATGGACACTGATTTCAAGGAACTGTTTGTTTATAGAGGTGACATCCCCAGTACATATAGACCAACACCACAAACAGGAGGTGGACCATTTAATCCCCGTGGTGGGGTGTATGACTGTGTGGGGAACCTGATTATAGGGGACCTTAACGACAGGGTCCTACTCATCAGTGGAGGTGGTGAGTTCCTCAGGGTCATACACACAGACACATACTTAACATCGGCTGTAGGTATAGACAGGGAGGATGTCCTGTGGGCAGTGTTTGGGGGTTACAATGTCAAACTACTACAGTACAGCAGTGTGTGACACCTGTAACCAAACAACAGGTATATCTAGTTACCATGACAATGAAATGGAAATCAGGGACAAAGTAAACTTATCATGATTACCAATCAACTAACGATGTTTGGCATTCACAGGATTTAACAAGCATACTGAGTATTGCTGAAGCAATACATGTCCCCTACCGGCCCCCGCAATCTATTAAGATGCAACAGTGACCTCAACCTAGATTCGAGGACCTTGAAACTTGAACTTGTCCAATATATTGAAATGTTTTACAATAATGTGAAGTTTGACTAAAATCCATGAAAGAATGAGGCACTAGAGTGCTGACAAAGATTTTCTAAAATAGTAATAGTGACCTTGTCTTGCCCCGATTACCTTGAAATTGTCCAAGATATTTAAATTCTTTACAATAATGTGAAGTTTGATTAAAAACTAGGAAAGAATGAAGGCGCAAGAGTGCTGACAAACTTCTTCGGACAGACAGCGAGGAAAACTTTAGGTATTCTTGTTTTCTTCTCCCTCCCTGCCACCCCCACCCAGTTTCACCGGTAAGGGAATAAAAATACTAAGAAATCTTATTTGTTGATTGTAAAGGTATCTTTACAAGTGTGTGAAGTTTGATAAACAGGCAAGGAAGAATGTTAAATAAAATTTTCTATTTATAGTAACTGTGACCTTGACCATTTGACCTTAAAACTCGAACCTGTCCAACTCAAACTTGTCGAAGATATTTTAATTCTTTATGAGTGTGTGCAGTTTGATTAAAATCCATGAAAGAATGAAGACACTAGAGTGCTGACAAAGATTTTCTATTTATAGTAACAGTGACCTTGACCTTGATCCGATGACCTTGAAACTCGAACTTGTCAAAGATATTTTAATTCTTTATGAGTGTGTGAAGTTTGATTAAAATCCAAGAAAGAATGAAGACGCTAGAGTGCTGACAAAGATTTTCTATTTATAGTAATAGTGACCTTGACCTTGATCCGATGACCTTGAAACTCGAACTTGTCGAAGATATTTTAATTCTTTATGACTGTGTGAAGTTTGATTAAAAACCAAGAAAGAATGAAGACGCTAGAGTGCTGACAAAGTTTTTCTATTTATAGTCATAATGACCTTGACCTTGATCCGATGACCTTGAAACTCGAACTTGTTGAAGATATTTTAATTCTTTACATGTGTGTAAAGTTTGATTAAAATCCATGAAAGAATGAAGACTCTAGAGTGCTGACAAACCTCTTCGGACAGACGGACAGACGGACAGACGGACGGACGGACGGATGGACGGACGCACAGACGGACGGACGTACGGACAGACGGAGGGGGGAACTATAGTCCCCCCGGTTTCCCGGTAGGGGACTAATAAGTAAAATGTCGAGACTACCGATTGTGTGACATTCACAGGATTATAAGTAAAATGTCAAGACTACAGATTGTATGACATTCACAGAATTATAGGTAAAATGTCTAGACTACAGATTGTGAGACATTCACAGGATTATAAGTAAAATGTCTAGACTACAGATTATGTGACATTCACAGGATTTTAAGTAAAATGTCTAGACTACAGATTGTGAGACATTCACAGGATTATAATTTTGAGACCAAATGGGCCTATACAACTCATCTACCAATCAACTCAATCTTTCTGCACAATATACTAATAGGGAAAACTTACTGAGAAGTAGGTAAAGGTTATTGATTCGGACAAACTTGATTCTGCCAGCCAAATATCATGACCGGGGCAGGCTGATTGATTAATCAAAAGAGACTTTTAAGATATTGACATATCTGTCCCTATATGACCTTGAAAGTAGGCTAAGGTCATATATATGAGAGACATTTATAGCACAGTAGTATACCTGAGGTACCTACTGGCTGACTATCAGGACCCAGGGTTTATATATAATGGTACTGAAAAAAGAGACTTCTTTGGATATTTACTCTGAAGTCAATGATGACATTTTACACCAGACAACTCTCAAAGTTAACCTCCACCTAAACACAAAACTTAGTTGAAAATTAGAAAACTGACAGGTCAGTAAGGGCCCCATCTTGTGGCAATATATCCCCCAAAATCATCAAGAAGCAATCTGCCCATATAGCTGCGCTTGACGTTTAACATTTGAACTTCAAAAAGAATCGCAAGGAAGCAAAATATACATTTTACATGTACTATGATGTGAGTCTTGTTTCCTTCCACCTCCATATTTGCTGGGGTAACAGAAATGTAAATAACAGTGCGATACTCATTTGTTAGCTTTGATTTGTTTTATTTCACCTTATATACCTCCTCCATCAAGAGACGGGGTCAAAGTCAGAGATACACTTTGTCTTTGACCTTTGGACCAAAATGACCTTAACCATTAAACCAATGACCCTGATCTTTGGTCAGTTGACTTATTCTTTAATTCCGACCAACTTTGCTTCTTAATATCATAACAAAATGTTCTTCAGTGAAAAATACAAAACTTGACCTTGACCCTTTGGACCGCGTAACCTAGCCCTAAGGTCAGTTGACTCTGTGTTAAGTTCTGAACAACATTGCTTCATTATGTTATAACAAAATAATCACCAGGGAAAAAGTACAAAATTTAACCTTCACCTTTGACCCAGTGACCTTGACCTTTGGTCAGTTGACTCGTTGTTTAATTCTGATCAACTTTGCTTCATCATGTCATAACAGTGTTCATCAGTGAAAAGATGCCAAATTTGACCTTGACATTTGATTCTCATGACCTTGACCTATGACCTTGACTTTTTACCTCAGTGTGTCTCTTTGTTTAATTCCGAACAACTTTGCTTCATAATGTCATAGCGAAATGTTCACCAGTGAAAAGCTACAAAATTTGACCTTGACCCCTGACCAGATGACATTGACCCTTGGTCAGTTGACTCCTTGTTTAATCCTGATCAACTTTGCTTCATAACGTCATAACAAAATGTTTATCAGTAAAAAGATGTAAAATTTGACCTTGACCTTTGAACCTAATGACCTTGACCTTTAACCTTGACTTTTTACCTCAATGTGTATTTTTGTGAACTGAAAATCTTGACCAAGTTTCATGTACATTGGTCAATAAATACTCAAGTTATCAGCCAGGAACAAAATTTGTGGACGAACAGACAGACAGACAGACAGACAAGGTGATTACTATAGGGCACCTGTATCTCCGATACGGGGCCCTAATAAAAAAAAAAGTAATTTTTCTTACTGCTGATATTGTTTATTGTGAAAATATTGACTGGTATTTATCGCAGTTGAGCAAAACCATTTTGATTGCGCGAGTGTCCCGCTAGGCAATGTAACCTTTAACCCTTCGATATCCTCCCTTCTGATTGGATGAAGTACACTGGCGGGTTTTCATTCTTGAAATTGGGTCTATTTAGAGATGTTCATGGCAACACTCTCTCGCGAAATTAACATTAGATATCAGCACAACTGCGCACTAAACCTGTTTATGTTAACACACATATCTTTTTTTTAATTCCTCATCAACATTAAAAGCCTTTAATAACATCCCTGAACTTCTCAACGCCAAAGTACTAACGACAATAATACTGGTCCGTTTATCGGCAACATGCTGTCGGTTTTATTTAGGTCAATTTTTTTAACTGGATTCTCTTTCTCGACTATTGTTTAGTTATTCACCGGATCTGTTGAACGATGTTGTTTTAAACTATCTTTACATATCTTTAAAAGTGTGCTTGGGGTGGTGGTTTGTTTACACTTATCTTCTGAATAAGGAGTCGTTTAGTCGTTTGTGTAATTCTGTACAAAATATGGTCAAACTTTATTAAACGACCACTTTTATTAAACAACCGGGGTTTTTTCCCCTTGGATGGCCGCTTAAGGTAATAGGATTGTCACCATTTCTCAGTAGAATTTCTTCAAATTTTGTAGTTATATTGCTCTGAAGTAAAGAAAAAATTCTGCCACAAAAAAAATTAGGTTGTTAGAATTTTAAAGGTTTTAAATGGAAATTTATGTAAAAAGGAGTGAATTTTGAAAAAAAAATGAAAGACACAATTGTTTGCAAAATAATGTCAATAAAAATAATACTGCCAATAGAATAGTATTGCGTTAATGTATATCAATTTAATAAATGCTGAAATTGTTTAAATAAATTATCTATAAACGATTAAAAATTGACATTTTATAATAAAACCATATATACATAGTAATTGCATGTAAGGGTTATCTATCTAGGAAAACTTCACAGTAGTCAAATAGGTAGCCTGTTTCCTGAAGTACAGAAAAACGGACACATGTGACTCATTGATAAAAAAAACACCTGAATTAATGCCTGGATTGCTTTGAAATACTTTAATATTGAGAACACACTGTTCTGTCAATAATAAACATTCAATATTCATCAGTTTAATATTAAACATTAGAATATGCAGAAACTGTGATGCTGTCTCCCTACATTGGTTATTCAACTAGGGATGTACTTCCTATTTCCGTTTATCAATACACTCCTATGACCTAACACAGATTCCACTGTATATCATCTTTATGCTTTTTGAAATACGCAAGCAGATTGCGATACTATTTTTGTTATTGCCACATTGGTCCCATTAAAGGCACATACGGAGGTAAAATTCTTGAACATCAGTGAAGAGGGCGCTGCAGTCATACTAACAGTCCAGATGTCTATTCAAGTTAATTGATTTACACAAAAAAATATGTATATATATTGTGAGCCGATTTTCACAGTCGATGCAACACCTCCTTTGCCGAGACTCCCACTGGAGTCTGGTCATCTCTTCTTTGAATTTATAACTCTTATAGACGGACTGGTGAATTTATTACTCTTATAGACGGACTGGTGAATTTATTACTCTTATAGACGGACTGGTGAATTTATTACTCTTATAGACGGACTGGTGAATTTATTACTCTTATAGACGGACTGGTGAATTTATTACTCTTATAGACGGACTGGTGAATTTATTACTCTTATAGACGGACTGGTGAATTTATTACTCTTATAGACGGACTGGTGAATTTATTACTCTTATAGACGGACTGGTGAATTTATTACTCTTATAGACGGACTGGTGAATTTATTACTCTTACAGACGGACTGGTGAATTTATTACTCTTACAGACGGACTGAGGGACTGGTGAATTTATTACTCTTACAGACGGACTGGTGAATTTATTACTCTTACAGATGGACTGGTGAATTTATTACTCCCACAGACGGACTGGTGAATTTATTACTCTTACAGACGGACTGGTGAATTTATTACTCTTATAGACGACTGGTGAATTTATTACTCTCATTGAATTTATTACTCTTACAGTCGGACTGAGGGACTGGTGAACTTATTACTCTTACAGACGGACTGAGAGACTGGTGAATTTATTACTCTTTTAGACGGACTGGTGAATTTTTTACTCTTACAGACGGACTGGGGAATTTATTACTCTCATAGACGGTCTGGTGAATTTATTACTCTTTTAGACGGACTGGTGAATTTTTTACTCTTACAGACGGACTGAGGGACTGGGGAATTTATTACTCTCATAGACGGGCTGGTGAATTTATTACTCTTTTAGACGGACTGGTGAATTTTTTACTCTTACAGACGGACTGAGGGACTGGTGAACTTATTACTCTTACAGACGGGCTGGTGAATTTATTACTCTCATAGACGGACTGGTGAATATATTACTCTTACAGACGGACTGAGGGACTGGGGAATTTATTACTCCCACAGACGGACTGGTTAATTTATTACTCTTACAGATGGACTGGTGAATATATTACTCTTACAGACGGACTGAGGGACTGGGGAATTTATTACTCTCATAGACGGACTGGGGAATTTATTACTCCCACAGACGGACTGGAGAATTTATTACTCTTATAGGCGGACTGGTGAATGTATTACTCTTATAGACGGACTGATGAATTTATTACTCTCATAGACGGGCTGGTGAATTTATTACTCTCATTGAATTTATTACTCTTACAGACGGACTGAGGGACTGGGGAATTTATTACTCTCATAGACGGACTGGGGAATTTATTACTCTTACAGAGGGACTGGTGAATTTATCACTCTTACAGACAGACTGGTGCATTTATTACTCTTACAGACAGACTGGTGAATTTATTACTCTTACAGACGGACTGGTGAATTTATTACACTTAAAGAGGGACTGGTGAATGTATAACTCTCATAGATGGACAGGTGAATTTATTACTCTTACAGACGGACTGGTGAATTTATTACTCTCATAGACGGACTGGTGAATTAATTACTCTCATAGACGGACTGGTGAATTTATTACTCTTACAGACGGACTGGTGAATTTATTACTCTTACAGACGGACTGGTGAATTTATTACTGTTATAGACGGACTAGTGAATTTATTACTCTTATAGACGGACTGGTGAATTTATTACTCT
>NW_018479897.1:71778-100813 GCF_002113885.1 Mizuhopecten yessoensis | reverse complement strand
AGATAGAGCAGACTAAACTAGAACAAACTTAATTAGAGCATTCTTCGATAGAGCAGACTAAACTAGAACAAACTTTATTAGAGCAGGCCTAACTAGAATACATTTAACTTAAAAAGATTAAATTAGAACAGGCCTACATAGAACTGACCTATTAAGAACAGGCTTAATTATAACAGACTTAATTAAAACTGGCTTAATTTTAACAGACTTAAATATTACAGAATTAAATAGAACAGATTAAATTATTATAACTAACCTAACTAGAACTGATTTATAGACTTATCAAGAATCTCTTGACAATATTTTGAACTGTTGGAGAAAATTGATTGTAACTTGTGCCTGTTGATTTTGCGTTGGGTGTGTTTTTCTATTTGTACGATAAAGCTAGTTTGTTATACTTTGGAAATTGCTCTTTTAGATAATAACTTTGATAGTTTGATACGTTGGTACTTTTTTAAATTCCAATTGCAGACAAACTATAGATATTGTAATAATGGTGTATGCCCCTACCCTTTTTGACTAACCCCTACATCTCTGTTTCAGAAAGCATTGGTACGCCATGCTTGACGGTGAGCGACTTTGGAGACCCGGGCCGTATCGAGGGGCAGGAGACGTCATTTGCCATTATTAGTAAGTTGATGTGCTCAGGGATATTTTAACTGTTAGTTATGTATCTATATATCAAAGTAATAAAGAGGTCGTTTAGAAGGTGACTGCAGACTTAAAGAAGCCTGTACACGTCATACCATCGTCACAGATCAGCACGAGAACTTAATACCTACAGTAATAATATGGTGGTACCAACGCAGCTTCAAACCACATTGCGTGTGACCACTTCGGCACATTGCCTTAGATTGGCCTTCGATAGAGCTTTATATTCGGTGGACCTAAATGAAGAGTCCTACAACGTTATAATCCAACGTATATTGCACACGCACAAGAACGTCATTAAACCGTTTTATATGCGTTCGATGAGAGGATAATTTCATTTCAGCAAAATTTGTCATTACACATTTGCTGCCAAACATTCAAATACATAGATTCATGACGGACCAATTCACCCCAGGTGTGTATTGTAAGACAGTCTGCCTCGATTTTGTCCCACTTGTATATAATTTAGATAAAGTTCACTGGTCAATTTCAACCAATTCCAAACCCAATACGTTGTTAAGGGTAATTATACGGGTTTCTGTATAAAACAGCGGGGAAATCACTTGATAGTTTCGATAAATACTCGTCAAATAGTTCATATCGATCAAACAATAATAGTTCAGTTTATTCCAAATGACGATTGTGCGTAGATGACGCTAATTGGATCAGTCTTGGGTAGCCTCGCTCCTTCAAGTGTCCTCCCTCGTGACGTTCTCGCGTTACCATCGAATTGATAAACATTACACCGGACTTACCAGTAGTCAGTTTGGTGTTTACTACAGGGATTAGGCTCCATGTCATCTCTCGTAACGGTAAAGACAACTGCTATGGTCATACTGATTTTGTCGAACCATTGATCATATACTGTACAAATACAAAAATAACACAGTTTTCCAACCGTTTCATTCTAATGAATTCTTACCAAGAGGCTCCCCTGGGTTTCCCGCCTTATCTGCTAAGCTCGATATTGCGTCACGCGCGACGTCCCACACTGTGACGACCAATACAACGTTTCTTGATAGGACGCCAACTCTTACTCTCGCGAGATGACATTAATGCGTTCTCTTGGCTAAATATGACCTTCTGTATCTGTGAAGGTCACCCGTTGTCAGTGTACGTATTTAGATGGCATCATTGGTTTCAACCTACTGACCTTTGCGACTCCATAGAAATCGACAACCATCGAATAAGTAAAGACCATTCGCATCGGGGCCATTGTATGCCAAAAGAGGACTCTGAATGTCTTCAGGGGTAGTCGATAACAAACTGTCTTTGTACATTACGAAAACTGTAGTTTATCGACCAAATCTACATTTGAAATTTGAAAAGCATGTCGACTTTGGGGAAAATATGTTTACTCACATATATGTGATATTTAGGTTATAGGATTCAATGCGTTGTTATGACGGTTACTGTATGCGATTTATCTTATTCTTGTTGTCCAGATATCCTGCTCCAATGAACGCCGTTTCGTTGTCAATATTCGTATCATTGCAAAGCTAATTGGGAGTGGGATTATATTAATTTCTTTACATGTAAATATGTTCGGGAACTTGCCTTTTTAAATCTAGGTTATAAGGTTATAATTGTTTTTGTGTTTTGAAACAACAATATGTTTACAGCTAGGAAGTTTATCAGATTGGTAAACAAATTACACTTACAAATGTGATAAAGATTTAGATGTCGAAGTTTTACTGTTATGTTTGGTTTACTCACAGACTTTGCCAAATGTAGTAACAAGTTGCAATATGTAGATGACTCTTGATCAACAATGCTTTTTCTTACAAACCAAACATGTTCAGTTTTACGCTTGTTTTTGTTGCAGAGTCCAACAGAGTAGCGGCAATGATCCCTGTGATATCACTGATACTCCTCACCATAGCGGCGGTCCTCAGTGTGCTAGGCAACCTCCGGCAGGACATCAAGACACTCATCTCCGCTGTCATCTACATTCTAGCGGGTAAGGTTAGGTCGGTCATTCTTTCGCTGTATCTTTCGCTGTAAAATACATCGTTGTAAGCTTTTTAGCTTTTGGAGATGTCTTAATTGCATTTCCTTTACTTATATATAGTGTCCAACCGGTACATTCTCCGAGTACAATGTACGGCACAGCACCTCCGTAATGGGACGCGCCGTACCAGCCGGATCAGAAATGAAAATCCGCATCCGCATCCTACATACTACAGCAACGTTTCTCTCCTAAATTATTATCCAATAGGAATAATAACACAAATACAAAATCTTGTATTTCCCAGCGACATAGGCACTGACTGATATTTATTTACATATAATCATCAAAAAACAGCAACACAACAGTGTAAGTGTGCATCTCACACACAATCATCACTCCTAACCTACTTATTTATAAATAACAACAACAAAAAATTCACGTGTGCACGGCTTTACCTGTGTCGCCTGAATGACACGTATATACACTATCTCAGCACGTGCGAACACCTGTAGCACGACTAGAGCCACCTATTGGCTACTCTCATACCAAAGAGAAAATAATTTCATCCTAATTCCTAAACCGTCAACCGGTTGAAATTATATTTCTCTCCTAAATTATTATCCAATAGGAATAATAACACAAATACAAAATCTTGTATTTCCCAGCGACATAGGCACTGACTGATGAAACTCAAAGAACGGGAAAATTGTTTTCAAATCTATATTATGAATAGAATTAATCCCAGATACGCACACTAAAACTGTCACGATTCTATAAATTATAAATTCAAATGTTGAGAAACGCTTAACCTTTCGTCAAATTTGTCTTTAACATACCCATCTTTGGCTGTCTCAGACCGCCATCTCCCATGGCGTTTAAACAACCTATCCGGAATACCACAATTAGCTGCAGCAGTAGCTCCACCTGCGCGAAAACTGTGCAATCCATAACTTTTAATGTCGGGCACAAAAGCAGAAAAGGACTCGATGAAATGTTCCCGAAAGCGCGAATAAGACATCGGTTTATTAGCTTTCCTAAGCACATACTTGTCGCCTTTCTTCGTAACATTACGAAAAACATATTCCTCGGAATCATCACAAATCCCAGACAACTTGGAATAAATTTCAAAATTACACACTGGACACAAACGCGACTCCGTTCTGCTCACAAGAATCCATGCACCATCTCTGTATACATCTGTTTTCGACCGCTCCACGAAAATTTCTAAATGTGTTGTGCGTATCTGGATATCAGACCTCCGTAACGCTAAAACCTCTGCACTCCTCATAAAACCTGAGTAAGCAAATAAACACATTGTTAAAATTCTTTGATTATACAAATTGTTCTTATCGAAGAGTTTATCATATACATTATTCAAAATTGACACGGTGATTGGTTCCTTCCTCCTAATAGGTTTCGCTAACAATCGTTTCGCTCCCTCAAATACATTTTTTACTAATAAAGAATCTGTGGGTGATGATTTACCTACAATATTGTGTGCCCATTTTATACCATATAGTGCATCTGTAATACTTCCAACTTTGCCGTTATTTCTAACCAAATAAGATAAATATATGCAAAAAACGAACGGTTTCGTCGGAAAAATATCCTGTTCCTCAAAATTGTTTTGAAATGCCCATTGTTTCCATCGCAAATAACCATGGCAATATTTCCTAACGGTACTGTCTGCTCTACACCCCTGTAGCAAGTGTGGAACCGTCAATGCTAAGTCTTTAAGGTGATCCGGTACCATATCATACTCATCTTTCAAAGCACGTGTCGCTAAATGTAAAAAAATAGAAAATAAAATTCCAAAATAATTACCTTTATATGTATGATAACACATATTGTACAAATTCAGCATCTTAAACCACTTGCACAATTATCCACACACATATATATACCATAATTTCACCAAAAATTGGTCAAATTAAATCAATCGTATAACACGATTTCACCAAAAGTTGGTTAAATTAAATCAATCGTATAACACGATTTCACCAAAAGTTAGTTAAATTAAATCAATCGTATAATCCGATTTCACCGAAAATTGGTTGAATTAAAACAATCGTATAACACGATTTCACCAAAAGTTGGTTGAATTAAATCAATCGTATAATCCGATTTCACCGAAAATTGGTTAACTTAAATCAATCGTATAACACGATTTCACCAAAAATTGGTTGAATTAAAACAATCGTATAACACGATTTCACCAAAAATTGGTTGAATTAAATCAATCGTATAACACGATTTCACCAAAAATTGGTTGAATTAAATCAATCCCACAATACTATTATCACCAAAAGTAGGCTAAATCAAATCAATCGTATCACACGTTTCTCACCAAAATTGATATCATTTTCTATGCTACATTTCTCACTTAAATTCAGTTTATCTATTAAACCACTACCGAAAATCAATACGTAACGCAATCATCGGGAATGTTAGATCTGCATTTCCAAACATGCCTTTCCCCGATCTAGATGATGTATAAAAACATTTTTCTCTTTGTAAAAACCTGTATTCATTAACACCTGCTATGAAATGGTGTCCGTCCGGACACAAGCATGGCCAAAACCTACCAGACTTCCAAAAAGGAATGACTAGCGTGCCATACGCTTTGCACATTTGCATATACCTAATAACTCTTGATATTAGATACACTGGTGGAACAAACCAACCGTTTTTCCCAGTCCAACTTGTTGAAAATGCATCAATGCCTACAGACCCTGGATTCCAATACCTAGAATAAAATATAGGCACCTTCCTATTATACCAGGAAGCAAACCAATCCACATCAAAAGGACCCCACATGTCATTAAACAACTGAAAAACATTTTCAGACACACCCCAGTCGTCAACATCGACAATTTTGCTGATAAAATCAGCACAAACATTTTCTTCTCTAGGAACCCATTCCATTTCTAATGATATCTGATTTTGTATCATAAGCACAAAAATATCAAGTGCTATATTTTGCAAAGATGCTTTCATGCTTCCTTTCTCTACGATCGCCACCACACCCTGGTTATCTGAAAACCATTTCACCCTGGTCCCTCTCAGTACATGAACAAGTGAACACAACACTCGATATACAGCTATCAACTCTCTGAAAGTTGAACTTTGACACGCCTCGTTCTCAGTCCACACACCGTGTGCCACGCCCACCGGTGACTCGACGCAATACCCACCGTACCCTGTGCCGCTGGCATCAGAATATACTATTCTATTGCACTGTGGGGAAAACTGGATTTCTCTAGAATTAATACAATTAATGTGATTAATCCAAAATTCCATCTGAGCTATAGTATTATCATCCACAAAAATTCTATCATTCCACGACTGGGCTTTTAAAATACTCATACTGACACATTTAGTCATCAGCTGAGTAATATTGCCCAAAACTATACTCATCGACATAATTTGACCAACAAAACTCGCTAGAGATTTGACATGAACAGACCTGCCACTGTACACAACTTTTAATATGTCAATAACACACATACGTGCTTTCTCTACCCGTCTCTCCGGAATGCAAAGAATTCCTAATAAAGTATTAATATCTACACCGAGAAAAGTCATGAATTGTACAGGATCCCACATAGATTTGTCTGCTTTTGGCACAAAACCTGAATCTATAATGTCACTTTTAACTTTTGCACTCTGTTCTACTAATTCAAACTTATCAGTGTTATGACACAATCCGTCATCCAAATACATCAAAATTTGTAGACCCTCACCTCTCCACTTCTTAATGAGCGGTCTAGTGACTTTAGTAAAAATATATGGCGCTGTAGACAGACCAAAGGGTAACACCAAGAACTTAAAATATACTTTTTTAGAACCAAAAGTCCACGAAAAACCAAGAAATTTGGTGTGGGGAGGATAAATATCTATGTGATGATACGCCGAATGTATATCGAATTTTATCAACCACCCATGTTTCTCTATATACAACAAAGCTGTACGTAGATCGTCATATTTCACGGATTGTTTCCACAAATGTTTATTAACCTCCCTTAAATCCAAAATTAAACGCTTTTTGCCATTGCATTGAATCGATACAGTTAATGGATTTGTCATATATGGGGGTTCCTCACATCTTTCTATCAATTTACGTTTCTCTAGATCGAAAATAGCTTTCTCCACAAACTCGGCATTTTTCAACGCTGACACGTTATTTTTAAATTCTGCTTGTTCTGGTTCGGAATAAAATGGAATTTTATAACCGTTATCAATCACGTCCAACACAAACTCAGAACATCCAATATTCTTCCAAAATTCAACATTATTTTTTAATCTGCTTTTTACTAAAATGTCAGCCTGACCTTGTTCGTATTCAAAATAGTCGTTAGTAAATTCTGTACTAGCACAGGCTCCTGTATAATCACTATTTGATAAACTATACTTATCTTTGATAACTTGAGCCTCTCGAGTCTCTGTGTCCTTATATTATGTCCCAGTCCTGGACTGTCCCGCTTATTTGTTAACGATTGGACAATCTTTCCTGAAGTGTCGGAAATCCCCACATGCAAAACAGGCTCCCTGGTTTCCCCGCTGGCCACGAAAAAGCTGATTCCCATCAGAATGCCGCACAGAAGTAGAAACCTGACCCGGAGCTCCCGCCGCAAAACTAGGACTTTGATATACATACTTTGACCTCTGTCTGTTGAGAAAAACGTCTTTCTTCTTTTTCTGCTTATCCTTTAACCTTTTCACAGCCTTATTCTCGGCGCGTGAAATTTTCTTGTCGTCGTCAGAATCACTAGCAAGAGGATTGGCCATATACTCTTTGACTGTCCCCCACCCTGCCAGTATTCTTCCTTCTTATTTTCAATAGCCCACCGCGTTTGATTCCCTTCCTCCAACAGGTCCGTATTGAACATATACTGCTGCTTATTCCCCTCACCTTTCCAGATAATACCTTTGTCCTCTTTCAGCTTTTGAATTTCTTTAGAGACATCTCTCCCATTTTGAATTTCGCATAGCCTTGTATCTAAATATGCTTTCATTTCACATTTCTGACTCTGTAATTGTTGAAAAATGTCACTTAACGTAACACTGCTAGCAGTATTCGCACCACTGCCCTCCATCTGTATACCGCAAACTCTCTCTATCAAAATTCACGTGTGCACGGCTTTACCTGTGTCGCCTGAATGACACGTATATACACTATCTCAGCACGTGCGAACACCTGAAGCACGACTAGAGCCACCTATTGGCTACTCTCATACCAAAGAGAAAATAATTTCATCCTAATTCCTAAACCGTCAACCGGTTGAAATTATATTAACAGTTCTGCTCCCCTCACTTCTATCGACTACCGGGACTGCGATTGGTTGATTTGCGTAGTACTAAATGCCGGGCGAAGTGGATGTGGCACCAAATACTGACTATTTATTTGTTTATTTAAAAATACGCGTTTTGTCTAATCAATGGGAAAAATCATCGCTTTTCATAGCTATGACTGAAGCGCATTTTAATAGTGACGGCAGCCATCTTGGAAACTCACTTGCGATTCAATGGCGTTCCATTATTTGATAACGTACCCGATATAGGAACACAAGGTTAACTTTTAAACCACATTGAGAATAATAATAGCGTCACGTTACCATATTGTATATTGGCCCCAAAATAATTGAGTTTATCAATTGATTACAACAGTTGGACACCGTCTAACAGATACGTGATGTCGAATCATAGCATAGATTTCAGAACCTGAACATTGGCTCTATCAAAACTGTCTCTATTCATTCCAATAGGATAAACACAAACAGGATGTACACGTAAGGTTTATGTTTGTGTACAATATAAATGAGCATACTACGACGCCGATTACTACTTTGAATAGAATGTGTATGGTGTATGTGTATAATGTATAAGGTGCTGCGCATAAATATTCTAGGTATAAAAATATTGCCTTCGTTTGTAATGTTATCGAGTACTGCGCTGCGCATTGTCATACATTATATAGAATTTTGAGTACGATGTTCTTGAGCCGAGTCAAATTGGTAATAGAGGAGCATTACGCTTATGTAAAGCGTACCGAGTACACAACAAGGTTGAGTCATAGTGAGTACGGGAAATAACGTTTGAGTACGACGTTACCGAGTACGGTGCTGCGCCATCTGCATTGTAACACTGGATATTGGAGCTACACATCTACAGTATGGCGCCGCGCCGAGTCATATTGAATATACATGTAATATGGTATAGAATATTGAGTTCGAGTACGATTCTACAGAGTATGGCGCTACGCCGATGTACTTGGAATAAATATAACTTCCGTGTGCAATGTCGCCGAGTATGGCTCTGCGACGTGTCATATCGGGTACTATAGCATCATTGTATTCCAGTACGATGCTACAGAGTGCGCTGCAAGGACAAATCATACTGCGAATATAATACAGTTTATGTATTCAAGTACATGTATGGTCTTGCAGGCCACGGCGCCGTGTCCTTCTAGGTATAGAATATTATGTCCACGTGCAATATTACCGAGTGCGTTACATGACCGAGTCAGTGAGGGAAAGGGACATTACGTTCGAGTTACAAAGGCGCCGAGAACGGTGGTGCAGCGCCAGGTGATACTGGGTATGGGATAGCGATCGAGTACAATTTTGCTGAGTAAGGTGTAACGCCGAAAAAATACTCGATATACTCGTTGTCTTCGTGTACAATTTTAAATTACAGAAGACACCAACTCAATTTAGGCTGCATACACAATATATATATAGTTCGCGCTAATGATACGCGCGTATGCATTTAGACACGGATTGGTTTCGTGCAGCATCAAGGGTAGTCATTAAAGTATAAAATCTATTGACTTGCGTTCGTGCAAATCATATAAGTTTGCGTTGGGGAGAGGTTAAGATGATGTGTATGACATTGAGATTGATATAACAGTTTATAGTCCTATCGTGCGATGGAAAAATTCTGGGACTAATTGGAGAAGTGTTACATCATTCTAACAATACGCTTGCTCGTTATTGAGCGTTAGTTGGGAGTATCACCCACATACATAACCAATACTATCGGATTACCATCATCATTCGCTGGTTGGGAGACTATTCAAAAAAACAAACTGTTTTGTGTCTTTTTAAACTCGGAACTCCGTCAGCTCGAGGTATGGAGATAATAAAATTATAACCTGTAAACAGGTTGTGGAAGTATCTGATCACATACGAGCCCGGTGAAATGGACGAGTGGCGTAGTGGTAAGCGCATCCGCTTTTCACCAAGACGGTTTGGTTTGGATTCCCCGGCCAGAACACACACCAGTCTAATGAGTGATACGACTCGCTGATCACTCTGATCACACACGAGTCTGCTGGCCTTCCTTTCTCTATCTCTCTCTCTCTCTGTTCATAAATTACTCTGGTGAGCTACCTCTCTCTGATCACACCAGTTGAATGTGGTGCCCTGTCTGATCATAAACCGATCTAGTGAGCTGCGTCTCTGATCACACATCAGTCTAATGACCCGCCTCTCTGTGATCACACCTCAGTCTAGTGAGCTGCTTCTATCTGATCATGCATCAGATTAGTGAGCTAACTCTCTCTGGTCACTCACCAATATAGTGCGGTGCCTCTCTGTGATATCATAACAGTTGAGTGAGCTGCCTCTCTGATCACGCATACGTCTAGTGAGCTGCCTCTTTTATCTGATCACACATCAGTCTAGTGAGCTGCCTCTTTTATCTGATCGCACATCAGTCTAGTGAACTACCTCTCTGTGATCACTCACCAATATAGTGAGCTGCCTGTGTGATCACACACCAATACAGTGAACGACCTATCTGTGATCACTCACCAGTCTAGTGAACTACCTCTATGTGATCACTCACTAATATAGTGAGCTGCCTCTCTGTGATCACTACCAATATAGTTACATGTAGCTGCCTCTCTGTGAGCACTCACCAATACAGTGAACTGCCTCTCTGTGATCACACACCAATACAGTGAGCTGCCTCTCTGTGATCACTCACCAATACAGTGAGCTGCCTCTCTGTGATCACTCACAAATACAGTGAGCTGCCTCCTTGTGATCGCTCACCAATACAGTGAGCTGCCTCTCTGTGATCACTCACAAATACAGTGAGCTACCTCTCTGTGATCAATCACCAATACAGTGAGCTGCCTCCTTGTGATCGCTCACCAATATGGTGAGCTGCCTCTCTGTGATCACTCACCAGTCGAGTGAGATGTATCTCTCTGATCATACAGCAGGCCGGTGAGCTTCTCTTCCCGATCTAGTGACCTCTTTCTCTCCGGTTACACATCAATTTTCATGACTTCTCCTATCATAAATCAGCTTCGCAACCTGCCCCACGCCATCTCTTGTTCAAAGTCGATCCACGTCCGCAGAATTATGTAAGAATTGGCACGCTTTGTAAAATTTAATTCATTAAATGATATTTGTTTGACGAGACATCAATACACGTTACACAAGAGAGACATTACCCTGCTAACTCTACAGGTTATACCAACTTCACAGACCAGACCGATACCATTTACATATTCTGTAAGGAACGCGAAACTCACTTTAAATATCAGACATGTACATGGCCCGATTAAGGCTACCATCATATGCTGTCTGTAGCATTACCTTGCCTGTAAGTCGCCTCAGCCCACAACCGGTATGTCTGCTAGACATGTATGGTAATAACATCATAGGGACCGACTCGACTGGTGATGTCCTTTAACAACCTTACTGGCATGTATTTATAATTGTGTACGCCCGATTTACCCGGTGGCTTGACTTTATCAGAAGTTTTACATTTCAGATATATAAATAGATTTTGCATTGTTTTTATATTGGCACTTAGAATGGTGAAACAGTCCACCTCGCCATGTTCGTGACATCGTTACCGGTTACAATTGCTTCAATTAGAGTTATGATATTGTACTGTAGTATAAGTAACTTCCCTACTAGACATCTCGTCAATATAAACAGGATTTCTCTCCACGTTCACGTACTGCAAATGAATTAAAAATTTCAATATATCGCCTATATATAAATATGATATAGGACTTAATTCTACATTAGTTTAAGATATACATAACTGTCGCAAATGCGTTATGGTGGAATATTTCACAAAAGTACAATAAAGTGAAGGGTTTTGTTTTACTTTGTGCAACATTTTCGAACCAGCGTATTATATTTATCTTCGTAAATACACTCACAGCGGTTTGGAATGAGAATAATCAGTTTGGTATGTATATAATAAACACTCAGTTTGTTTTGAACACAAACAGGAATTGAACACGTATTCTGCCACGTCAAAACATTTCAAATGGATTGTCAACGCCTGTGGAGATCTAACGTCGGCTCCCGCTTAGGATTTCAAAACAAAATAACCATAAAAACTATAGCTATAGGAAGCTTAGATCAGAGAGAGTTAGCTTCAGAACTTTTTTTATGACAAATGGGACCTCATTCACTTACACCTGTGTGGGTGTTAAAGGGGAGGTAATACTGGTCCTCCTAGAGCATTCAAATTACACAATTACTATAACATCATATCATCATCGTGTGCAACATATACCAACTATTATTTTGATACCAACTAGTACCATATTTCAAGAGAGAAATTAGCTTTTTGCTGAAGATTTAAGCAGAAAAGTATGTGAAATTTCATTATTTATGAGAAAATTCCAATTTTTGACACGTCAATTTACATAGTTCTAAAACGAGTCTATTTTTTATACTTGCTTTTAAAGTTAGCTACCGATAATACCTTTCAACATCAGGAATTCTGAAAAATGAAAACGGTTAAATTTTTCATACAACACCTCGGATTTAAAAAATAAAAAGATAAAAAAGTCATTGGGTCTTGATATTTGGCAAGTAGGTTGTTCATGTGTATGTATATAGGTTTGGTAAACATTGGTGACCTTGACCTTAGTTAAAGCTCACACGAATCAAATGTGCTAAAATCTAATTATTGTATAGACAGACAAGGATATCTTTCCTTGCTTTACTTGTTAAGAGTTAAAAAAAATCAAATAATAAGAATACATATTTATGAGTTAGCACTGCTGCAAATAACTTAAAAACATGCATCATATAAAGCAGTGTTTTGGTATGATACAAAAACAGAAAATGTATCGGTATTTACACTAATTAACAATGAAAATCAAATCTTCATGAGTATGTGAAATTGTGCATTGGCCATGTTTGGCATGCTTAAAAGGTATTTTACCGGTTTTAATATTACATAAAAACTATATTGCAGACAGAATATATATATATGAAATGTTTTTAAAGAAGTATGAAATATAGGCTACCATTGTAACTATGTTAGGCAAGTTGACAATGTTGGATATATTTTTATTTTGTGAAAAGTTTCTACGTTTTTCTGATTAAAAGTATCACTACGCTTACTTCATGTATACCAATATGACATATTTAGTATCAAAATAATAGTAATTTTACACACTATACACTTTCATTATTCATTTCAGAATCACATTAGCCTGTGACATGTATGTGTTATTTTGTTAGGATAACCCCGTCAATCAACTTGGTGTTATGCAAGGAGGTCCACTACGGTTATCAGTAGCAATTATGACTAACCATAGAAACAGTTATTGTTCATTTTATGTTTCTACATATGGCGAAACAATAAAAGAAATTGAAGCGGGCGGCGAATGTTGACCCCAACCTATAAACGTTCATATGACCGAACAAAAAAAAGTTCATTTTGGCTGTTTAATAGCACATGCTTAATCGAAAACTACTTTAAAATTACTTAGACCCGTTTCTACACGAAGGTGTTCCGAATGCACTTTGTTGTAGTTTGCATACATGAACTTAAATATCCTCGGGATTCATTCTTTCTTATGTTTTATGTCGTCCGCCGGAGAGATGGACAAATTATGTTGTACATTTGGCAAGATGACTACATTCAACGCATGGTAGTCTCAGAACTAGACTAGTATACATTCATCTCGTCAAAGTCTTCTCAAAACGATCATTGTATATTACGTATATACTTGTAGTTATTGTTTGTGTGAGAAATGTCCACGAATTTGTGTTCATTTCATACGACATTTACGAAAATCTAACATGTTCTCTTCAATAACGACTTCACACTCGCTTCATTAATCTATATTTAATGTGAATTGAAAACACATTAGATCATCAGTTATATCTATGTATAGTTATGTTACATTGCCAGATCTTGAATAAATACACGTAATATTTGAATTGCGTGCTATTTATTATATTGCCACGACCTGATGTCTTAATACCAAAAAGCCGTGATCAAACCGCTCCATCAACACACAAAGAAGCAACGTTTGCTAGCTCTATCTTGATGCATGAGCGTCATGGTTTTGTAGCAATCGATCGTCAGGTTACGAAAACAACCATTCTTCTTTCAGAGAACGTGCGTACATTGTTAGCCACAATTGTCGTTTTTCTGACATATTCTCACTTATTTCTATAGCAATACGATATATGTTTAATCTTTCGGATAGCTTCACACGAGGTGGAACCTTTAACAATGCTCCGTGCGCGTGCTATGTGATGCCGATGGTATTGTTTGTGGAGCCTAGATTACAAAGCGCTGGTATCCGTAAATAGACCTCGAGTATAATCCATGGATTCTAATTAACGTTTTGTTACTTTCCTTAATTGTGTTTAACTGAAAGAAAATGTAATTTACTTTACAGTAAATTGGTTCAATTTAATCCTCTGTATCTCGGTTTCCATTCGCTAAAAATGTTCACTTGAGGAACAACAAATTATGCTGATGTCTTGCCTCGTTTGTTGGTAAATAGGGGCAGATTAGGACCCGGGCCCTCGCGATGTGCAGGCCGAGTAGGACTCGTGACATTAACGTGGATCCTAATTGAAACTAAGCTAGCATGACGGGAGACCTTGAACATTGTGTAATTGCCGTATTACGGCATCAATGTGTAATGCCCAATGGAATCGTGCAACATGTGCTTGCAGGCATGCATACATAATTTACGTGGTTGTCTTTAAAATAGCTGCTTGCGTAGTCGTTACTATTGCTCATATGATGTGTTGTGATAATGTATGTCCCTGCAAAACATTTTTGCTTGACATCCTAGGATTTCCCGAGGACAGTTATACAATTCATTTGATTGTGGACTGTACATACATTTATGTGTTTGAACAAATCTCCCTGAAGTGGGCACGATTTCCTTTACCTAAAGATTCTGAGTATGATTTCTTACCTAAGTGTTTACAAGTCTGACATTGGGATTGGAAGTCTACCTTTGTCTTCGAGGTCCGAGTTACTATAGCACTGGACCTGATTTTCGATCGCAATTTACAGGTTTCTGTCGGGGAGTGGTCCTTATATTCCACCTTGAATTTTTCTTTTCATGTCGGAGCCTAGCAGTGGGCCAGATAATATACTTTTACCGTTACAGGTCTAGATTATTCCTCTGATGTCTACAAATATCACCTCTATTTTTACAGGTCTAAGTCTAGCAGTGGGCCTGATTCTGTACATCTCTGTGATCAATGATGAGGTAGGCCACCGAATGAAAGAAAAGGACAAAGAGGAGGTTTCCTTCAGCTATACGTACGGATGGTCGTTCTATTTCGCCGGAACCGCCTTCCTGTGTGCCATGCTGTCGGCGGTCATTCACGTGTCACTCTACCTTCAGAGGAACTCGCGCAAGGAGGAGATGGTCCGGGTCATCCCAGGGCTAGACGAACTGCTGGAAAGCGACACGGGCACCGCTAACCCAACCGTCATCATCTGACATAACAAGATGCCCACCTACCGGTGTCATAGTACACGCCTATTTGCAGATACACCACATAAAGTTCGTTTACATTGGTTCGTTATAAACACAACTATGACTTGTACCATATATGTTTAATGTATCAATGTCTCTGGCGTCGGTTGACAATCTCTGAGCATTGTCTGACGAAACTGGTTTGGCCTGAATGCAAAGTGATGATGCCTTTTCTTTTGAGCAGTCGTTCATATCCTTGAAAAGGTCAATTGAGTGCACGTCTATATATAGACAGGGACTTCGCCAGAAAAGAGGATACATCGAAACAATACCTACAGAACAGTCTTTCAACTTTCAGACAATTTTCTGAACAAACGCCGAAAAATTGTTAAGAATAACTCACATATATAGTCTAGTTAATATATAATCTCTGACAACGTCTTCTACTTTCTTAACGTGAATCTCATGTCGCCAGACATGTCTTCGCGCATGCTCATTCTTTTGACGACACGGTAACGTTCTGACCATTACGAGGCTGTGACATACTTACGGCAACCATGATGGACGTTATTTGTCTTTCCATGTCTAAACTCCTCAAAGGTTACTTGACGTGGTCGGCATAATGTACGGGACCAATTCCAGTATCAGCGATATGTGATATGCTATCGGTTTAGGTTAATATGGATTACTGAACTACAATCATGTTGTTTATTTATCGGTGTATAAGCAAGATTCTGTCGGATTCCCTCCATAGTCTGAACGTCCGATCGATCGATAATTTCTGATATTTCTGATTATAAAGTGAAATATCGGATTAATTTTTGTTTTATTTGATCGGTTATTGATTGCTTTATTATCGATTAATCGATCAAGTGGATGGATAGCCTGGCATGGTACCAGTAAATAATGCTGGGAGTTGTTTTTACTGTCCTTCCAACGACATGATCTACCAATAATTTGTCTTACAGGAAATTTACACGGGGTATAGTTAACAAGGTTTGTATACGTTTTGTTTTGTTTCCAATAAAAATGTTCTTTTGTAAAGAGGTTTTCCTTTTTTTTCGGTGATGATTTCCAGTCAAAACATTCAAATACGGTACCATCCCTCTGTCTTACAAAAGTTTGTTAACTCCCGCACACATTACCTTGCCTTCCTCCTCCCTAAAGTACTTAAACTCATCATAAAGTAACATTGCATTGCATGTTACTTTCAACCAAGCAAATAAACCATACACAGTTTCTGTCAAAACAAACACTAAACAATATGTTGCTACTGTGACTGCAATCAAATGCTACTGGCTCCACCTAAAACAAACCGTGCATCAACATTGTCACTATGATCCTAAAACATGTCTGCCGTTTCTACTTTATGTCCTTCAGTGTCATGATCCGTCCAGCTTTCCTAACTATAACTCATAAACCACTGAGGTCACTGATGTCAATGGCAACAACAGGGTGTTCTTCAGTAGTGACCTATGTTAAACACCTACTTCTGTCCTTTTTTGTTGGCATCCAAATCTAACAAACCCTACTGTCAAATTTAAAACAATTCCTGGTAGCCCTGTCTTGATGGTGTTTCAGTTGCCTGGCACTGTTGCGCACACGGCTTGCATACCTCAATTTCCGCGAACATGTTAAGACATTTGACTAGACTTCCGTCGACAGCTTTGCATGTCTCCTTTTGCACTCCTTTCCTTATGAAAACAGCATAGCTTGGGTATGTGAAATTAGAGATATCGAGGGAATCAGTTATTGGTCTTGACCGATCCGAAAATCTAAGACGGTCACCCTGGCCTCTGATTGCCTGAAATATTTTCGACTTTTTAATCAAGGCTGCACCACTCGACTCCGAACTTGATACAAATTTGTATTTGTATTTCAAGTGTTTGTAATTTTCGTATCGATTTGAAAATCCTTTAAACACATTTTACAGGGAAGGTAAACAGGCTCGATTAAAATCACTTTATATGAATGGTAACTAGGCTAGAGAAAAGCAGAGTTTGCAGAGACCAGCAGACTGCATTAACAAGAGTTTAAAGGTAGAAAGGTACAGCTACATGCTGAAAGTTTCACCACAGAGTCATTAATCTTTCTCTGATAAAACACCAGGATAGTCCACAGTCCCGCAATGGTAAATATTTAAAAGTGCAAACGAAACTACAAGGTACCGCCTCCAAATTATTCAAGTAGCCGGTATTTGCATGAATAGAAATGCTTTCAGTCAAAAACCAAATACCTCTAAATACTTGCATCAGATAGAACATAACAGTTCTGAAGGTGTTAGAGCAGAAGATTTACTATTAATGTTCTAATAGTGTGTCATGAAATGAAGTCGACACGTAAGCGTTGACAATATTTTGTGCAAGTACCGTGCACAAAAAAACCCTGACTGTTTTAGGAGGGCAACCGCTATAGGTTTGCACATGTATAGTAATTTTACCAGGGAATCTTAAAATGACACTGAATAGAGTAAGTGGCGAGTTTGAAAATTCTCAATATACACAGCATTGAATAAAGCTGCATGTGACACTACGTTAGGACAAATCGTCCAACACATCCAATGACACGGTAACAAGGGAATTATTTGTAATTTCTCGGTGCCCAAACTCATCAATGGGGGGAAAATCTCGCCACTTCACTGTGTCTTGTATTTCAAAGTTGATCCTTTTCCAACATTGTCTCCGATGATTATCCTCGTCCTACCTCGAAACTCGTCAACCTCATTTTTCTTTCCAATTCGGCTACTTTCTGGGCCGGCCAACCTTTCTCGCTTTGGCTCAAAGCATTTCTAATCATGCGCATACCGACAACTAGGATTAGTAGTAGGCGTTAGCTTGTAATTTCGTTCTGACCGAATATCTATATTAGGACTTTCCTGACGTTCAAATAGTCTAAAAATAATCATTGTTTGGCTCATTTGTAATTCAACTTTCATTTCCGTGATCTGAAGATAAAAAGTAATTACACAAAAGATATGACTGAAGCAATCTCGACTGTTTTTCAATTTTTGTTGTAGTTGTTGTTATAATTGCGAATTCCAATGTTTATTTCGCTTTAGACAATCAACATCTAGTCGAAATAAAAAATAAAAGTTATTTGATCATGAGTATTACAACTCATTTAAATATAAAAAGCATTGTAACTAAGTCTGCTATATATATCAGTACACAGTTTTCTATGCACGCTATCATGCTGATACCAGGTTCTCTGTTAGTGGTAGACTCTATCTCTGATCATCATGCGTTGTCAGATTGAAATCTGCAAGCTCCGAGTTTCCCCGGAAAAGTGATGACAAAAAACCGAATCCATGTAACGACGGTGTGTACGCTGATTACTTAACCTTGTGTGCCGGTCGATAATCGTATCACAGCTATTTCCTGTACTCAATGTAATTGATTATTTATAGGGAGGATCTTTTATATGTTTAGCTGTGCCATCGTATACATATATAACTGAAAAGAATGACGCGTCACGCAGCGTCACGTGATCCACTCACCCCTTACTGATTTTATCTAAATGGATATTATTGTTACTAGAGGATTTTGTCATCATTTGACGTTCTTTCTCCTAGTTCTCTCAACACATAACTGTAACCAAAGTCCTATCACCGTACCATACCACTCGTCCTGAAGCATTCTGTTATAGTAGTGTCGTTGTATAACATTTGAAGTGTGCCCACTATTTTGTTCATATGTAAAATTCGATGGTTCGGTATGCAGTGGTACCGTGCAAAATATTTAATTATGATGTATTTCTCTTGCCATTTAATAAGCGTTATTTTTCGAGTCTATACCAGAATGCCTCCTCGACCTATGCGTGTGCATATTGGGGTTGCGCACGGTCTGTTGTCCATTACTTCATGACTGTTGACCAATAAAAAACGTCGTTATATGGTCGTAAGGGAAAGTTACGTGCAAACAACAGCGCAGAAACTGATGAGTACCTAAACTCTCCGTCGACGCTGTGAATTTGTTGACATACTGTCACTTGATATTGTGTGTATGTGGACGTTTTCATGGCCACATTTTCAATCATTGTCTGTATTGAAGGTTATTATAGATAATGTGAAATTTGATTATTGGTTTTCCCCGTATTCGGTGATTGCTTTGGCAGTTTTATGTATTTCTGCCCTGAAACTGCAGATTGTCTACTTGAAATAAAAAAATAAATAAAAAAAATCCGATATATATCCACAGGATAGTTTTTCATAACATCAAAGGCGAAGAATGAAAGACTTATCCGGCAAGCTTACGTCATCACAATCAGAGCTGCACATCTGGTTTCACTCACAGGTCCCAGATCGCACCAGGCATTTGGCCAAATTTAATATTTATTGTAACTTTTCCTTAAATCAAACGCCAGAGAAAAGACGTAAAAACTTTTTTTTTTTATTTCTGTGTGTCGGAGACACGATATCAGCTGGTGGATTTTAAAACATGATTCTAAAGTGGCAGACAGGTACACATGATGTCACCGTTTTCCTTTTTTGCTTGACAGTAGACTGAATATGATATTGCCATTGATGAGAACATGTGTCTTACACATGCTTGTCAAACAGGACCGGCTAGTCATTAAACACCTTCCTATAGCTGGCTAGACATCGGCCGATCTGCTATATGTACTGACCTGTAGCGTGTATGTTTGATGACATGTTTGACCCTCAAATGTACTGCTACACAAATAATGTTTTCTCCGACAGTTGGGTTTTGTTGTTTCAACAAATGTTTAAAAAGAATCAATATCTCTGAACAGCTCATAGCCTAATATTGGATGGATGTTGCACCGCGCGTGGTGAATCTTTTGTCGGCCGATTCGCGAGACGATCAGAATCATGGGTTTTCGGACAGGACGAGAACACTGGGACGCTTGATTCTGACGTGATGGACGTCTTCACAGTCGATCAATCTCCACTGAAGCCGCAGAGGCTCCAATCAGAACTGCTTATACGACTGATTAAACTGGGCCGACAGTTTGTCAGATTATCCATAACTCGTTAGAGTCGTTTGTGGTTCATGCGAGAATGATACACTTCATAGGGCTAGTGTAAATATTGGATATGACGCATAATCAAGCTTGTTTTTTTTCAATCCATCGTCGTCCATTCTCTATAAATACTTGTCACATACTTGTCGCTGGGTTATCAAGGACACTTTATTTACACGGGGGCGCTAGTGCCCTGTTGGCGGAGTATGGCCTGGTACGAAACTAATCATTACATTTCATTATTTCCCCTTTGCCGTCTCCTCCAATCAAAACAGAGCTTTATAAATGGTCTCTACATTGCAACGTAGAACTATTCCATAAATAAGACAAAAACATTTACTCCATTCCTCAGGGTGGCGACAGAGCCGCTCCGTCTCTGATGCAATGCCTCACAGCATGTCTCGTCCTGGGAATACCAAGACGAAAGTAGGCATATGCGAGAAGAAGTGTCTCCATCGAAACCTATTATTTCTAGGCATATACTAGTACAGCTGTATATCTGCTTTGGAACGATACTTTTTCAGGGGCTGCCTTCCACGTGATCCGGAAATCTGAGTGACCCTAACATCTTTGGACACCGTGGCTACAAATCCATTAACAAATAGAGCACGTGGGGTGGTTACGGTCGTTGTATACTAGGCATGTTAAACGGCAATCAAGGAGCGCAGTTACATCAATAATGAATTTATAATCGAAGTGAATTCAAGAAAAATAAATATGTATGTATGTCAAACCGACATGATAGCCTTAAGGCGATTGCAAAACATAGACTGTTATTATAACTTATCTTTATAACAGTTAGTCTGATTGAATGATATTTATCACGTGACGAGGCAATAAACAATCCCCGATCATACTTCCCTTATTCGGAGTTTCCAGAAAAATGAGCAAGTACCACTCCAACAATTACAGAATGACTGAAACAGACAACAACAATGCTGCGTCAATCTGGTCACCTTTACTACTTGATAACATTTTAGTTCGGCATAAAATGTTTTCTTCCCTCTACGATTAATCATATTTAACTAAGGATTCGCCCTGATGAAAAATTATTATTTTCAAGGAAATAAACAACTGTGTTTCCCAACAAAACATCGATGAAGCAATGACAGCCTGTGTGTAGTTAGTATCTGATGTGACCCGCTCGTATTTTCAAATTCACACATGTTCTTTTAAAACCGTTTTTGGACATTGATACTCTAAGGTTAAGTTTAAAGATAATGATAATTTATTTCACTCATAATAGAGCAGACAAGGATGGGTTTACATTTGGTAAATAAATAGTGTGACATTATCAAGTTTTGGAAAAATAATCATTTTCATAAACTCATTCATAAGGAACTTTAATACATTAACTATTGAAAGGTATTAATTATAATAAAGAAATAAGATAAATAAAAAAAAATATAATGCATTTGTGTTAATTAAATAAATTACAGTTGTTTGATAAAAATTAATTGGTTTTTCAAAATTGAAACATTAAATAAAATTTTAAATGCTGCACATGTGCTAAAAACGACATTTTCAACAACAACAAAATCCCGAATTCCGCGTCGGACATCCGGGCCTGGTGTTTTATCACAATATTATTATTTCCGTAATATCATAAAGCGAAACGAGGGGGCTCAAAGCCTCTCGCACATCTATGACCAAGTATTAAACAAAGCGTGGCTGAATCGAGTCATTTCGGTACATGTATGACAACTTTTGTACATACGCTTACAGCGTAGCCGAAATCATCATCGATTTTGTGGACAACTCGTACACATTTTACACCTCTGTGTACATACGCTTCACTGGTCATTTGTCTGATAAAGGTAACAGTGTACATACCGTACTAGTCACCGAAACGTCACATAGAAAATTGTATTGGTTGTGTAAAAAGAACTTCTCATAATCCATACTTCCCAAACTGAAAAAAATATTTAGAAAAAATATTATTTTGCAAAAAAAATGCTCAAGTCTCAATTAGAATATGTAATCAACATGTAATCAAGGACTATCAGGGGAAATATTATTTTAAGACTTAATTTCAGACCAATAAAGTTGAGGATAAACAAAGTCGTATACAAGTTTTATTCTCTTATTCATTTTTCATCTTTAATTTTGGAAAATGGACCATTGCTGACTGAGAAAATATAATTCTGAAATCGATCAATCTGCTTCTGGGGAAGGGGTGATTGATTTAATGAAAATACTGGAAATATAGTTTACGGTTTATGAACAGATGCGGTACTTGTCTGATATCCACATTTTTTAATCGGGGAAAGGATACATATGTACATCATAATTAAAACAAGAGCTCACATAGGGATCTTGTCGCTTGCGATCGTAAGATCTCTCATGATTCTATGTAAGTATGATCTTCGTTTGACTTATTTACCAGCTTAGTCATTGACATACTATACAAAGAAAGATTTCTGATCTAAGGTACATGTAGTCATAATTTTAGATTGGCTTGCGACAGCCTTTCTCGTCCTTAGTTACGAGTGTCGTGTTTGTGATGAAAGGCAAACAACCGCCTATATACTACGTATTCTTGTTAAAGAATAATTATTTATACGCCAAAAATCCGAAAAAAAAGTTCAATGTGAACTTTGTAAATCAATTGATAAATGTTTCGGAAATGAGTCCCTAAAAAACGCATTTTGACAGCCATTCGTGTTCAACATCGATTTAAATAGAGATCTAAATAAAGACCTTTATTTTTATAAGTTATGCTGCTCGCTGCGGGTGAATACAATGTTTTGTATTAGCCGGAGCTATGTGCTCGCTTTTAGGTAAAGTGAGCCACACAATGTAGTTTCCTTCTTCCACACATCTTTTACAAATGGCGGAGTAATTCGTATTTCAATATCCGGGGCACAGATCGAGAATAGGCAATAAAAATTAATCTAGATAATTCAATCTGTCAACCATTTTCTGTCGTACTTATCCGATACAATTTTCAACAAGAGGCCTAATGGGCCTTCATCGCTCACCTGGTATAAATCTCACACTTGTAACCTTAAAAGTGATCTAAAATAAAGCTACAAGCAAAATATCAGTATTTATGATTAAAATTCATTCAAAAGACCCTGTTATTTTTTTTAAAAAAACATTTCACCCCTGTGATTAAAAGTCGAACAAAGTAATTATGTTGAACAAATTTTATAGCAATTCATCTCAGGATGCAACTTGCAAAGTATCAACATCCTGGGACCCATGGTTATTCAGAAGCAGTTGTTTAAAGATTTTAAACAAATTTGACCCCTGTGACCTTGAATATAAGTCAAAGTCATTCACCTTAACCAACATAGTAGTCCTTAATCCCAGCATGCTACTGACTAAATATCAACATCCTGAGCCTTTTGGTTATTCAGAACAAGTTGTTTAGATATTTTGAACATATTTGCTCCTTGTGACCTTGAATATGGGTGAACAAACTTTGTAGACCTTCATCTCAGCGTGCCACTGGCCAAATATCATCACCCTGTGCGTTTTGGTTATTCAGAAGAAGTTGTTTAATGTTTTTAACATATTTGACCCCTGTGACCTTGAATATGGGTGAAGGTCATTCATTTGAACAAACTTGATATCCCTTTACCCTAGCAAGCTACTGGCAATATATCATCACCCTGGGTATTTTGGTTATTGAGAAGAAGTTGTTAAAAGTTTTTCACATATTTGACTCCCTGTGACCTTGAATATGGGAGAAGGTCATTCATTTGAACAAACTTTGTAGCCCTTTATCTCAGCATGCTACTGGCCAAATATCATTACCCTGGGTATTTTGGTTATTGAGAAGAAGTTGTTAAAAGTTTTTAACATACTTGACCCCTGTAACCTTGAATATGGGTGAAGGCTATTCATTTGAACAAACTTGGTAGCCCTTCACCCAAGCATGCTACTGGCCAAATATCATCTCACTGGGCAGTTTGGTTATCGAGGAGAAGATGTTTAAAGTTTTTAACATATTTGACCCGTGTGACCTTGAAAATAGGTGACGATCATTAATTTTAACAAACTTTCTAGCCCTTCATCCCAGTTTGCTTCTGGACAAATATCGACACCCTGGGCCTTTCGGTTTTTAAGAAAAAGTCGTTTAAAGTAAAATATTGACGCCGGACGACGGACGACGGACTCCCCGCCACGGCATAAGCTCACTTGGCACTTCGTGCAAGGTGGGCTAAAATGAAACTTAAGTATCGTCGATATTATTTACAGAAATGTTATCGCCTCCGTTTCTATCTTTGGATTATCTTCTTATTTTATGTTGTAATACTGATTCGCTAAAAAAAAAACATGGAAGGGATCCCTTCTATGTATTTTCAGCAAATCGTCGTTATTACAACATTAATTTCAGATTTAAATTAAAAAAAAAGGACACGCGCTTGTCTTACTAAATCCTGCTAGGAATAAGCTGCTATGTACTATCGTTTAAGCATGGTATTGTTTTGTTTATTTAGTGTATACAGTCACAAAGTAAATAAACTTAGTTATTTCATTACAAACAATTCGCTCTTATCTGCAAAATCATCTATTTCTGCTGCATTATGAATAACTCGAACTCGTAAAAAGGAGCATACATGTTTTACATAATCAATATTTCTTAATGGAATCTATGTGCATCCTACAAACTTGGGATATTTAGTTTACATATTCCAGGACCTACATAGGCTGATAACGATTCGACACCAACTTTATTCCTCAGTGACATGCTGACTTGCAGCCTTTCTGAAATATTGCTTTATGTCTAATGTGCGGCCATTGGCATGGAATAACATGTCTTCAACATTCTAAAGCCACTGGGACTGAAGGCAGGGGGACGGCGGAGTTTTCAGCTACCAGCAACAATTTCATATTCCTTAAAGAATTTACACGTTAAACCCAAGCTATATTTATTTCTTGTTTAGTGTCCGATGCATCATAAAATATACTTACGCTCATAGATCACGGTTTTGCCATTTGACACAATCATAATTTTATGACCTGCACAAATTAGACTGAAATGACTGCATGACTGATTTCTGAAATGCTGCCAATGTCATGATGTAAGAGTTCGTGAAAAAAATACTATCACATGTATATATATAATTTGAAAAGCATTTGCCAAGGTGAAGTACTTCTTGAGATTACAACGATAACAAATTGAACTGTCAAAACTCAAGATGGCTGCCTGACGTTCAATTTTTTTTTCTGATCACATGTACGACTAAGGATAACAGAAACTTTTGAATGAAATTTGAGAAAGATCTGTTCAATACCTCTTGGGAAATTGCATTAACAATAATTATTCAAGGACAACCTCTGGACCCTCCTCAGAGGGATTTCTCCCAGAGAGGGATAAAAGTTCAGTTCCATGATTCAGCAATATATTTGTAAATAGTGGAGCTCAGAGGGACAGTCCTTCTCAAAGAAGGACAGTTGACATGCATGCAATTCGAACAGCGAACTATCTGATGATGTTGGGCTAAATTAGTCTGTAGAATATCTTCAGATTGTGCGATCGACTTTTGTTCGATGACGTAATTTTCCCCCGGTCTCAAGCTTCCTTCTGACTGGATCATTATGAATTCTTAGTTCTAGGGCTTTGTCATTCAATGCTATACTTTCTGGACTAGCAGTGTCAAAATCTAGAAAGCGACGTAATTCGATACGCAACATATTGGGTTCCCAATGGGATGGCATGAAATCCTCTTTTGTAGCAATAGGAGCAGCTTATACTTATCCCGGTCAATACACCAGTGAGCTTGAGGTTTGATTTCCGTTTTTAGTTCAGATTTTTTTTGTTGCGATCAGGAATAGCCTTATCCTCGATACGCCAGTGGTACCGCTCACTTACGTTCTTTTCTTCTCCCCTATAAGTAGAAAGCAAAACAGAAGGCACGAACTAGCTTTTTGACCGGTGTCATATGAAAAAACCTGACCAATAGCCAGCCCAATACCTGTCCTGAAAAGTTTGAAGAGCGACATCCTACTTCAAAAAAGTTTATCGTTACGCTACCGCGAGCTTTTTGTCTGTTCATCAAAGATTCAAACTAGTCTTTTTGTCTCATCCACAAGGTGGCGCATACTGAGCCCTAAGTTTTACTATGCATATTTCAGGGGCGAGAGAACGTAAGTGAGCGTAACCCCTAGAGTATCGAGGATGGCAAAGCCTATGAACGTTCTCTCATTACAATAACCAACTAGTGTATACAAATCATAATGTAGTAAAACCTGGTGATCACAGGAAAATTAAATATATATACTATTACATGACTTTGTAATCGTTATCAGCAACGAATTATCACAGTAAAGTAATAGTATAAACAAGAAAACACAAAGATTGGGCAACTGATTGTACATTAGCGGGTTGACAGAACAGATAAATCGCCCATTCACAAACACCACTCTGTGCTGGTTCCATTCACAGTCAGCAAACCATATGACAAAGATAAAGTAGTTAAACAAATTAGTTGTAAATCAACTTGTAATCCAATAAAAGCGCCGAGTAGCTATAATGAATGACATAATTACATAACGCATTACAAAAACATTCCCTGTTCCATTGAAACTAAACAGAAATCACGACGATCGACTGAACAATGTCATACACTACGGATTTAGGTACCGTTCCATATATGTCTATATGTTGTAAACGGAGTTGAGTTCGAAATAAGTAAAGACAAGAACGTAAACAAAGAAGAGTATCAAGTTTCCATCCCTTCCTTCTCTGCTTTTTACCCTTCACAATAATTTTATGAACTGCTCTTCAATTCTTTTCCGCAAGAGCACCCAATGCTAACATCCGGATGGGTCGTCTATTTGGTAAAATAAACCTGTGTTTGCTTTTTTTCTATTTATACACAAGCAGAATTTGAAAACTACATTTTATTACCTTTCCAAAATGGTTTTTTGTCGAATAAAGAGTGAAAATGACCGGTGTTTTGATTTACATTCGGCTGAGAACTCGCTACACAAAAATGATCCGAGCGAGAAATTTCGTCTCGAGTGACCTCTTATAATTACTGCAGTTAGATAGATGGGTTTCGCCCCCTTAGTTGATGTTCAGTTGTGGTCATAGATATGCAGTATCTGGTGTTTCCCACTGATTAACCTGCCGTCCTAACCACAGAGATTCCTCTTTTTTAGATTTCTAGATTTACCGTTGTCCTCCCTTTCTGGCACTTGGAAGTTGTTCTTTTCTGTCGAGTTTTAACATGCTGTTTCATGGAGTCGACATCTCTCTGATGTTCCCCCGAGACGTGTCTCGAATTTCCAACCTGTTTTACAAATGTATGTTCTCGGCTGTTTCATGGAATTTGATAAACCACGTTCGTATTGTCTTCCGGTGGCAGGTTGTGTTTAGATTTGACTAATACCTGACAGTATTGTGTAATCGCAGGATGTCCTAAGGTAATTTGATATTGTGCAACACTCAAGTAAATGTCTTGTATGGGACACCCATTCCATGTAAGGTAAATAAACTCCATCATCGACCTCTTTTTCAGATTTAACTTTTTACTGGGCCCATGGCATACACCGGGTTATGACGAGGTGATTATATCGTATTTATTTTTCACTTCCAAGGTACCGTCAAAATACAAAGGCGTTATTTGGCTCCCAATAGCTGCAGCAAACTTCTGTCCGGAAGGTGTGTTGTTGAAATCGACGATGTCAACTTGTTTTCCTTTCCATGGTTTTATCTATCAACCAGTCCTCTTTATCCACCGGTGTGTCGTTGGTGAAGACGGACCCTTTCAGATGCATGAAGACGAGAACAACGGTCATTTACACTCTATGCTTGACAAAAGAAACAAGTGTTTTCTAAAACTCGCACACGGGCCTTCCATCTTGAAGCCTGCAAGAAAATCTACAGACTTTTGTTCGATGTGAAGATCTATGTAGAATCTTATGATTGGATGCAGCGCAATGGTAAAACTGGCAATAAAGAAACCCGACTTAATTTTAGTAGCAATCATCGGAGCAGGATTCGTTACGCGATTTACAATTTAAAGATTTCAATGAATAGAAATGGTCTCTTTCAAATGGATTGCTTCTATTATAGTCGCCATATCGTGCATTTATGTTAAATAGAAAGAACGGCCTTTGATTAAATCCACTACGAGACCTAACAACTCTGCACTCTCTCTTGACGGGGCTCTTTCCCATATATATGGACGGATGTATCTGTGACAACCACAGACAAATAACACATTTTTCGTAAACGCTACTACATCGTACGACGTAAAACAAACAGTACTTTCAAACTGCAAGCTATTTTTTCTCTCCAACGTTGTTGCTATCTGTGCCGCTATACTACCAGACAAAGCATTTCGCTACCGGAAGTTACGCAACTGTCTGTGTTGTGGTGACATTTTAACAACGAAACACATTAATGGTAATGCAAATAGAAGCTTTAATTGAAATCATCTTTATAAACAAGAGGCCCAATGGGCCTGCATCGCTCACCTGGTATAAAACTCGCACTTGTAACCTTAAAAGTGATCTAAAATCAAGCTACAGGCAAAATATCAGTATTTATGATTAAAATTCATTCAAAAGACCCTGTTATTTTTTTTTAAACATTTCACCCCTGTGATTGAAAGTCGAACAAAGTCATTATGTTGAACACATTGTATAGCCTTTCATCTCAGGATGCAACTTGCAAAGTATAAACATCCTGGGACCCATGGTTATTCAGAAGAGGTTGTTTAAAGATTTTAAACAAATTTGACCCCTGTGACCTTGAATATAAGTCA